>NW_028274820.1:57275860-57429514 GCF_037043125.1 Eumetopias jubatus | reverse complement strand
AATGAGAGAAGACAGATGCATCATTTCCCCAGTTCTGGCAAAAAAATGGATATATTCAGAGTCAAGCAAACAATGTAGCACATACTGTTTTTTCTTTAAAACAGACAGTGCTAGAATCAGGGCTGCTGTGTATGGTTGTGCAGGTTGTATACTGCACAACTCTCAGACACACCATTAACATCATGTGAATGGCACCCTTGGCATTGTGCTGTATACAACCTGCTGAGTCATATGCTGACGCCCTTGCTGAAATATATGCATGACTTAGACCAGTCAGCATATTTCCAGGGGGAAAATGCAATTCTAATACTGGGTACAATACTATGGGGTTTATACTAAATAAGCTTTAAGCAGAGACAAATAAATCAGAGTCAACTATACAGTGTCCATAACTGATATGTTTCTCTTTACTATTAAGTTCCTTCCATTTAAGGATATACCTGCTTTCTCCATTTTCTCATTGCCTTCAACACTCCCTGCAGTACAGCTTGTGTTGATCCAACTTACTGACCCAATTTATTATGCTCTCCCAGGTTACCAGTGACATGATATGGACTTAATTTTTCAGTCCTTATTTTCTTTGGATTCTCACCAGCTTTTAATTTTGCTGGCCACCCCCCTTTCTGTATGACCTTTCTTGCTGAGATGGTTTCTTCCTTTAGGTTCAAAGATGGATGGTGAAGATCCTACCAGAGGGGCACCCTGTATGGATGAAACCTGTGTTTAATTGGAAAAGTTGGAACTACATCCCAGGCAAGAAAAATAAATCATCTGGGTACCCCTAAAGGGGCCCTCTCTTAGAGGGGAATAGAAAAGGAGTTTCCATCTTGGGAGAGGAATGGGTCATGAGGAAGGAAAGAAGGGAAGTAGTATTAGGACCACACTCTTACCTGGGACTCTGGTTTCTGCCCTGGTCCTTTGAGGTGGCTTTATGTGCAACTTAGAGACTCTTGTCACCAAAGGAAGAGCACTCAGGATCCAGCCTTCCAGGACTTGAGTGTCCCATGAATGAGTGTGATTCTGGAAACTCACTTCTCAAGGAACTACTGAAAGAGGATTTGCCCCAGGACCAGCCACAGAAGGAGAGGACCAGCTTCCACCAGTGTGGTCTGAGCCCTAATGACAGAACAGATTTACCTGCATAGATAGGGTCCACCATCTCTGTAGCCAAGGACCCCACTCCACCCCTGAGCTTCAGACGTGGAAAAAAACTAGCACCCCTCTCCCCAGTGTCTCTAAACCAGCTGGGATACTCATCCACTGTAGCTCAAACCTCCACAACCTCTCTCTCCTGAGACATCAGGAACTGAAGCACATTAACCATGGGGCCATTGTGGGAGCTGGGGCTTTACCCAGCTTCTGCTATTTAAACATAACTCTCTAAGATAAACTTCTACTTATTCATAGTCAGAAAATGAGGTAGGACTGAGCCAGACCGGACATCCTCAGTCTCAGAGCCTCAACTCTCATAAGCACCAGGGGACCCTAAACACTGACAGGGAAAGGATAAAGCCTTGTAAGGGATATTCTGGATTTGGAGACCTCTATTTTCAAAAGATAAAAATGTGGAGAGGGTCTCAAATATTCTTCCTCTGGGGAAAAACGGAACACATTGGTCATAACATCCAAGTGTAGAGGCACTCAAGTCATAATGTTAAACATTGCTGGTCCTTCTTCCATTAACTAACAGCTCTTGTGCCCTTTCACTGTCTTTTCTTTCTCATACCCCTCCCAGATATCCCCTAAGATTTAGGCTAAGATGCAAATGTCCACCCCATGCTATTCTCTCTCAAATATCTTTTTCTTACAGATCTTATAAACTTTCACAATTTCAGCATTCCCCTAAGGCAATTGTTGGAAAAGCCCTTGATTTGGAGATAGTCAAGAAGGAGCAATCCTGAAGATGTCCTTGTAATGGCCAGCCCAAATCAAAGGCAGACTGCTCACGCAAAAGATCACAATAAAGGTAAACCCACACACCCAGAAAAGAAAGGAGAGCCCATCTGTGAATAATGGGAGGACTGACTGACCTGAAAGAACCAGAAATGTAGAAACCATAGCCAGAGAAATACAGATGGTTTTGCTGTTTTGAAAGACAGGCTAAGCCTTACTAATAAGCAGGGACAGGCACAGAGTTCCACTCAAGAATAATCCTCAAAGAAAGATTCCCTCCAGACAGAATAATCTTCCAAATTTTAGAAATTAAAGACAAATTAATACTCTTACAAATCACAAAGAAGAAAGAAAGGATAATGTTTAAACCAGAGAGAGGAAGAACCATATCAAACATTGCCTCAAGTGAGGAGAAGATGAGACTTGGGGAGAACATCTACAAATCAGAAAATAGGAGGGATCACAATGCACACCAACCCAACTAACTCTTCTTTCCAAAAGAAGGAGCATATTCCAAGACTTCATGACTGAAATGATTTGGCAACAAATTCTTAATCTACAAAGATGGCTTCAAAAAGCAAAGGAAAATTGAAAACAGATGAAAGCCATTCAGAGGAGAAATGTATTAGAGTATATAGACCAAGGTCAAGTTAATTATATGAAGCAAATCAAGGGGACAAAAATTATAAAAGAGATTATGAAGCTGAACAATATAATAAGTAATACTGTAACAGGCATATGGGGAGACTTTAATGATAACTAAAAGCATTTTCAAGTATGTCCTGGGAACTTGCTCAAAAAAATGGATCATGTTGTAGGAGATCAGAATATGCCACCCCAAAATATTCCACTTTAACATACAGACTACTGGGGGCTGAAGGCAATTGAGAAGAAGCAGACAAAAGAAAAGCCCTCTGCCCTTCCCCTCTTTGCTAGGAAGGGAAGACAATTCTTAATCACTAAAGATGACTTTAAACTCATCAGCTCAGAGATAGCATTAGAAGAATCTACATAACAAACTTTACTAAAACAACCTTTATTTTCCACTAGTTTCCCCTATATTTACCTTTCCGCAGTTTGCTGCTCCTGAAGCCCTAAATTCTTTTTCTTTTTCTTGTCATGTCGCTACAAATTTATTGTCCTTTGTAAAGATAATATATAAGGCTGAAGTTGTTAAAAAAAAAAAGATTTATTTATTTAAGAAAGAGAGAGAGGGAGAGATCACATGGGGGTAGGGACAGAGGGAAAGAATCTTCAAGCAGACTCCCCACTGAGTGCAGAGCCTGACATGGGGCTCAATCCCATGACCCATGAGATCATGACCTGACACAAAATGAAGACTCGGATGCTTAACCCATTGAACCATCCAGATGCCCTTATAAGCCTAGAGTTCTAACTACCCTTTTGAGTTACTCATCACTAAGTTTCTCCCACATGTATGTACTTTGCATGTGTTAATAAACTTTTGTTTGCTTTTCTCTTATTAATCTGTCTTTTGTCAGTCTAATATGTAGGATCCCAGGCAGAGAATCTAGAAGGGTAGAAGGAAAAGTGTTTCCTCCCCTACAATATTCTGATGTGTAATGTGTATTTAATAAAAACAAAAAGTCAAAATTTTAGCTGCCACATTCTCCCATTATAGTGCAATAAAACTGGGTTTCATTTTAAGCATTAAAATATGCCTAGTTCCTTGAACATTAAAAAAAGAAGGAAATTTCTTAGACAGTATGTGTACTCTTTCCCCTCACCTTATAGTCTATGCTCACATATTTGTAATTTGCCAAAAGCCCTATTCCAAATATCCTGATTCCTTCCTGATCCCTTCTCTTAAGCCAATTGAATTAAGTATTTTTAGCACCAGGCTAAGAAAGAGACCTATTTCTCAAAGCCTCTTAGGAAATATTGGCACCAATCATCTGTCCATCCTGTGCCCCCAACTTGGGTCCAGGCTTTCTCTCTGGAATGAAATAGCAAGTGGTAGGGACTCTTCTTGGGCCATTGCCAGATCCCCTAGCCTCAGTGACTTATTTGAGAGACTAAAAAGCTGAAACAGGCCACCAAAAAGTACAAGGTTATTTTGATTACTTTTTAAAGTACTTTAAGTACAGAAAACATGCTCAGCCCTTGATCTTTCTTCTTACTTTCCTGTAGCACTAGCTCTTAGCGGGCTCAGGCTTTGTGTTTGCTGTCCCCTGCCTGGAATTGTCCCCCTTTCTGTTTCCTTGTCACCTGGCCAACTCCTACTTGGTTTTCTGGTCTCAGATTAGACATCCCTTTCCTCTGGGAAGTTTTCCTTGACTCCCCAAGACCGGGTTAGATAACCCTGCTTGGTGTTTCTTCATGCTTCTACCTATCGATATCCTAAGACAATACACACTGCTCTGTAGTTGGACACACCTATATGGCCCTTAGACTGTAAGATCCTCGAAGGCAGGAAATGTCTTTAAGATATCACCTTCTTTAATATCACCAAAGACTAGCACAGCACTGGCACAGAGAAGGAACACAATAAGACTTCTGTTGAAAAAAAAATGTAATGTGGATCCAGTATTACTCATAATACCCTGAAGTAAGTTCCAGCTGGGTTGAAAGACTTCAGCAATTCAGAAGGGAAATAAAAGTGAAGAAAGCATTTGAAATCTCTGTAAAGAAACTGTTCCAAATACTGAAAATGTTGAAGTTGTCATCAGAGAAAAGATGGATATCTTTATAAATATAAAAATGAAAACAAAATATGGTAAAAATTTATTTAAATAAGTAGGAATGCAACAGAACAGAGGAAATGTGATAAACATAACTAAAGCTTAACACTCAACATACATAAATAATATGATACAAGTATATATAAAACCATATTCTACAATTGGAAAAGGGAGATATATGCTAAAGCGTACAAACTAAAAAATTCACTGCTTCAGTAACAATTCAAGAAAAGGAGATTTTAAACGTCTGCAGGTGATGTTATATATTAAAATAAATACAAATAATAAACCCCAATATTTATAATTCTGTGTGAATTTACAATTATTACTGTTGACATTATAAGTTGCTTCATTCTGGAGAGCAATCTGGCAAGATGAGAAAAAGAACTAGAATATGTTTATACACAATACTTTACAATTTCACTTGGAGGGGTACATCCTAAGGAATTAATCCAAAAGCCAAAGATAAGCTGTATAAAGAAGTTTGTAGCTAAGCTATTTAGAGATTATAAAAACTGGAAACAATCCAAGTGCCACTTGATGGAATTATGGTATATAACTGCAATGGGCATCTATCAAGGTAGCATTAATATGGGCTGTGTCCTAATGTGGGAACCTGATACAAAGTAAGAAAAATAGAAAATTGCAAAATCTAAAACATGTACACAGTGGTTGCTGCCACATAAAGGTCAGAAGGGAATTCAGAGATACTATATCCCACTTAGCTTTTAATATTCCCCACATTCATTTATTGGTAAAACTGCTTTCCCCCCACCTCAGGTATTTAAGGGGGAAAAGAAGAAGGGTCTGAAAAAGGAAGATATCTGTACAGGCATTTTAACCGGTATGCAATGCACATAAAGCTGGCCATTTCTGGCCAATATGATTACAATCATTATTATTTAATGTACCAAGGCTAGAATTGTTTTTTTAAGTAAAAGCCAACTAATTAAGAAAAAAAGGGGGGGTAATTTAGTGGCTGCAACAACATATCCTCCATCACACATTCTTTCCCAGCCACACTGCACACACGTCCCTTCTCCCTTCTCTCTTTATTCCCTGACCAGTGTCTACCTCACCCCTCCTCTCACTAGTCATTTCTGCTGCTGGTTTACAGTTAAACAAGATTAGTTCAAAATTTGTAGGGATTATTAGGCCTTGATCTCTTCAGAGTAATGATACTTTTTTAGTCTAAAAAGACAACACCAAGAACAATTTGAGGTTGCCAGAAGAACTGCAGAGATGCACTAAAGAGGCAGAGGTATGAGGAAAGATGGCTGTCCAAGAAGCCATGTTTCAGGCTTGAGAACCAACTCAGCCCTAACGGTTCCTTACCTCAGACAAGTTCCTTAATCTCTCTGAACTTAAGCTTCCTCGGGTTTCATATGGTAGAGTTGAACTACATGATTTCTCATATCCTTTCCTTCTGTTGTATTCTTCTTAGCGAGGTGGGGAATGTGGTCTGTTAACGTGGTTGACCCATAGTCAAGGGAGCACAATTTCTCTAAACATTATTTCCCCTCTTTTGCCTTTCTCCCAATTCCTGAGGTGATTCTTTTATTCACTGTCTCAATTTCTTCCTAAAGCTGTTGATATGACATTTTTCTTTGGCCATCATATTTTCATTTTTCTTAGAGTCCTCTGAAGCATTTTTTTAAAATAAACCTTATTTTAAGAAGAGTTTTCGATTTACAGACTCTGAAGCACTTTGAGACATATAAAAACAGAAAAGAGGGGTTTTTTTAAAAACCCATATAAAACACAAAGTACTCCTAATTTTTGTTAAAATTTTTGTAAACTTTGTAAATATTAAAATATTCCTACTTTTTTTTTGCTAGAAAAATAATGGAGATAAAGCAGCTATTAATTAGGAATATATTATCTTGATTCCTAGCCAGTCTCTGGGCATAGTTAAGTAGCTAAACTTTTTTTTTTTTTGTAAATAGCATCACTTCCTAAGACAGAAAAATGGCATAAAGCTAAGCTATTTGAAAATTCATCATTTATAAATTTAATGTCAAATATTCAAATAGCAACAGACATGTTAAAATGTAAGTGACAAAATTAATTTTTTGGAAAATGTTAACTTTTGTGAAAGAAAAGCCAATTATTCACCAATCATATCTCTATTAGATGTTCCTATGGTATCTTACTGCAGTACAATGTTTGTAGAGCTAGCCACTTTGCATAGTTTACATTTCTTAGAACTATTAGGGAGTGAATCCTTAAAGAAATAGCTTAAGACTTAGGGACTCACTTGAGACAACAAGGAAACCTTGAGAAGACTGATAAAGTGGAGATTTATACATGAACCACAGAAAGATCAAATGGTATAAAGGTTTAAGTTTATCTGACTGTGGGTTGTGGACTTCAATGACAGATGGAACTAGTCTCTTGGTTATCACAGTATTTGCTTCCCAGCAATAAGGTTAAATTCCTGAGAACTCCCTTAGCAAGAGAATTCATGTATGAGAAATTCGTAACAAAATAGAAATGGAGCAATATGTTGGAAGTGACCCAGTGGAAGTTTTTATGAATAGTCCTTCTATTCTTGAAATAAGGTATTAAAATAGGTAGAGCATAGGGATTTTCAGAGCAGTAAGACTACTCTATATGGTTCTATAAGTGGTGAATATATATCATTATATATCTGTCCAAACCCATAGAATGTACAACACCAGGAAGGAAAACTAATGTAAATTATGGACTTTGGGTGATAAACTATGGACAATATAAGTTCATCAATTGTAAAATGTACCACTCTGGTGGTGGGAGGGAGGGTGGTGTCAGTATAGGGGAGGCTATGCATGTGTGGGTGCAGAGAGCATATGGGAAATCTCTGTATCTTCTGCTCAGTTTTGCTGTAAACCTAAAACTACTGTAAAATATAGTCTATTTTTTAAATCCACTAAAACCAAAGAAAGATGAATAATACTACACAAACCTTTAATTAGGAACATTAAGTACTGTATTACTAATTTCCATGTACTATTCCTCTCTAAAAACTTTTTCGCTTACTTTTTTGGAGCTTCAGTGGGATGTTTATAAAACATGGGATGTTTTGTTTTGTTGCAGAAATTTGCACAATAATGGGGATTATGACTCAAGAGTTCCTACATCCTGCTTCTGGGAAACTTCCTCATTCCCATAGGCCTAGAATAACCTGGCTATTTCATAAGACATTTGGATAACCTATTTGTTGGATATCTCTCAATTCTCTCCTCAACAATGTAGAGGTAACTCTATCCATAATAATCTCTTGTCAAAACATCTACTGCAATTCTCCTCCCCCCTTCCCTGACACACCATTCAGCTCCTCTCTCCCCTGATGCCCCCTTGTGCAATTCTAAGGTCTGCCTACATCATCCTTGAGTTCTTCCAAGGCCTTATTAAACAAATATCTAGTTCTCCACCATTTACTTTTACCAACTTTCTATGACCATTCCCTAGTTTACTCATTTTCTAAGTATCCCCAACAAAAACATAACAGCTTCCCGCCTATCTTCCAACATTCTTGCTTTTCCTGGCTGTTGCCCTGTCTTTTTTTTTTTTTCTTCATTTTTTTATTATGTTCAATTAGCCAGCATATAGTACATCATTAGTTTTTGATGTAGTGCTCAACGATTCATTAGTTGCATATAACACCCAGTGCCTTTCTAATTAATATAGTCCAAAGCCATTATGTGGGCCAAGCAAGGCAGGCATCTGTGTTGAGGGTAGGGTGCTGTCAGGGCCAACGGCAGATGTTGGAGCCTCAACAGGATGGCAAGGGCTCCTACATAGATTGAGGGTAATGATATAACCTGATGTGCAGTACTAGTACTGAGTGGGATAAGGAGGGAGTCTGTGTGGTGGGAGGAGGGCTGTGGCAGCCCAAAGTTGGGTATTAGAACCTGAGAAGCACAGCATCTGCCTGGGGCAGGAGTGGGGAAAAGTGATGGTTATAGGAGATTGATTACATACAGGGAGAGTTCATCTAATACTAAATATGTTAAGGATAACTAGAACCAAGTTTCTTCTTGTTGGATAAGGGAATTACATATGTGGTATTGGATTGAAACTGAAAGTATTAGCTCATTTATTAGTTCATGAGTATTGAGCTCATAGGTCTCAGTACAGAGATATAGGAATAAATATAGATAAAAGTGTGTGTGTGTGTGTGTGTGCGCGCGCGTAGCAATGACCTGGTCATCAGATCTTGATTTTTAAATACCATTGTCCTTAAAAGGAACCAGTGCTCCTTGGAGAAATGTTGGATTTAGGGTTGAGGCAGGGCAAGTACAAGAATGGCCTAGCACATCATATCAGGCTGAAAAGTTAAGGATGAGCTCAAAGAATAATAGGTACATGTCAAAGGGAAAAAGGATCCAGCTTTAGGGTATCTCACCGGCCAAATCTGGGACCATTTCATCATCAAAATAAATAATGATATTAGTAGGTTATAATCCATTGAATACAATGGAAACCCATGATATAAATAAACAAACAGGGAGGGGAAAAAAGCTATTCCTCACAATATAATGCCAACTAATAAATGCAGAAATGATTGAATTAGAAAATCACCATATAACAATTATCATAGTAGTAATTAATGGAGCAAAGAAACATCAATGGATGCTTAAAGTAGTGGATAACATTTTGAAAAATAGAATATTTCACAATCTCAAAGTACCTCCTCACAAAATTCTTATTAATTACCAAGAGAAAAAACAGTAACTTTATAGCGGAGAAGCCTGGAAAACAAGATCAAGTGATCAAAGATAACATCAGTAGTAATGGGTCAAATCAAAATCATGTACCACCTGATGGGATACAATGAGAACACAGCATCTTTTCTGTGATATTCCTGCCCACCACCCAACACTCCCTGCCAAATGTATAATCTGAATCTAATCAGGAAGAAACATCAGACAAACCTAATTTGAGGAGCATTATGCAAAATAATTGTCCTGTAATCTTCCAAAGTGTCAAGTCATGTTGGTCAAGGAAAGACTAGGAAACTGTCCCAGACTGAAGGAGGTTAAATAGACATGACAGTAAATACAAGACAAAATCTCAGACTAAATTCTTTGGTATGAAGGATATCATTGGGATAATTGGTAAAACCTGAAGAGGGTCTGATAATTAAATAGTAGTAATGAATAAATGTTAATTTCCTGATTTTGATGGTTTTGTTATGGCTATGTGAGAGAATGTTCTAATATATAGCAAATACATGCTAGAGTATACCAGGGTGATGATACTAGGTCTGCACCTTACAACTAATTCAGAGGAAAAAATGTTCTTTGTACTATTCTTGCAAGATTTCTCTAAGTTCAAAATGATTTCAAAATAAAAAGGGGAACTATGAAATGGAATGTGCTCGTTGGGGAATCACTGGCTGAAAGCAGAAACTGATGGTGACCAACTTGAAAAATAAAGAAATGTATTTACTGACAGGAAGACTTGAATAAAAACCGAGCCTCAGAGAGGACAAGCAGCAGACAGCACTGAGAAGTCAGGTTCAACCCTATCCTGAGGCTGGAGCCCTCTGGACCCTCCTCTTAGAATCTCCACCTGGGAAGGCTTGAACTTCCATGGCTGTTGGCCTTCCCAAATTTAGGTTTGGTAGAATCAGTAGTTCCATTGTTCCACTTGCCTCTCTAGGTTCCTGCTTTCCCTTGGTTTACCATCTTGTCAGCTCTTTCATACTTTCAAGATTTGTTTTCAATGGGAGGGTTTGTCCAAATAATCTAGATGATCATATTCCATAAAGAGAAATCTTTGCTTTATTCTCTTCATAACCCTTACCTCTTCCTAAAAAGTCTGTGTATTTCTTTGCTTTCTGTCTCTCTGCATCAGACTGAAAATTGAGATGACAGAGCCCATCTGCCTTGCTGACTATTATCTCCCCTCCCAAGGAAAAAGCAAACATGGCCACAAAGAACCTCTGTTGCCAGAGGTCTGACAAATCCTCCAAAAGACTGACCCAGGCACAAACTCCTCAAATTAGCCTGAGACAATAAGAGCACATCTATTCTTCGACATACCACTCTTGAAACCATTTTCAAGATCTGGCTCCCCTTCAGATATACCCTACATCTTCCTCTTCCATCTAGTACATGCTGGGAATGGCTCTTCTTTATTTGGAAAATTGCTGCTTATCTTTTAATAACCTACTCAAATGTTACCTGCTCTATGAATCTTTCCCTTCATCCCTAGGCAGGGCCCCATAGCCTCTTCTACTTGACTCTGCTGTAGAAACCCTTACCATATTGTACTAAAATACTTTGGTTATTTTTCTGGTGTTCTCACTGGAATGTTTATGTTCATAACTATATCTCCAATACCAAGCACAGTGCCTGGAACATATTAGGAGACCTATAAATGTCGACAACACCCTAGAGCATCAAAGCAGATTAGTGCTCTCTGGTCAGACTTCTTTCAGTTACCTGTTACTGAGTCTCAAATTGCCCAGAAACTAAGTAAAAACTCACTTAAAATATTAAAAATTAAAACATCCTCTTAGTCTTAGGATATTTTAATTCATTCAATTTTCATTGGGGCCCAACAATCTGCATTTTGAACAAATATCCCTGGTGATTCTGGGGCAAATTTTAAGAAACACTGTTCTTGATCATTTTAAACTTCCAGCCCTCTCCTCATCCACTCCAGTCTTGGCTGGGCCCCTCTCTAGTTAATCAGCCTCTATAAAAGAAGGCAGACATCCTACACAGTTCTGCTTTGCTGCTTCGGCATTTTGATGCAGATTGCCACTTTCTTAGTTGGATTTCCACAGAGACTTGAGGCCTCAATTGTTTTGTTGAACTCTACTTTAGAATTTTATGTGATTTTATGTCCTGCACAAACTCATATTCATTTTGACTTCTAGTTCCCATACTTCACGGTTTCTAATCCCAACTCCAAATCAGCTATCTGAGATTCCCAGCTCTCTCCTCACCCACATAATTTTCCATAATAAAACCAATGGACCTCCTAGACCTTGAAGGCCACTCTCTGCCCAGGGCTCCCAAAGGTCTCTACCTAAGTTTTTCCTCACATGCGCAGTTTTCCTAAAAGGCTATGATAGGAAGCAAGATGAATGCAAGCTTTGAAGAAAACATCACTTCTTTTTCAGTTATAAAATTGACTTTTTTGTTTCCCTTGATGCTGGTTTAAGGGGCTGAAATACCTGAATTCTCAACTTCATTAACCACTATCCCATTAAGTGTCATGTCAAGTGAAGAGCAATCCCAAGGCTCTTCTGCTTCCCGGGCTGTGGCACATTTTATCCTCAGTCCCCCTTGATGAACCCCACTAAATTTGTTTTCTTATCTGGTTTCCCCAGGAACATGAGTGAGTTAAATCTGGCCTGTTTATCCAATGTCAAGATGACCCCAGCATAATGGCACTCCTAAGAATTATTTTCAGGCCGCAGTATCAGTAAGTGGTGGGATCTGATCCACATTATCATGTCCAAGCTGTAGAAGATTAAAGAAACCTTGCTTATTATCATATGATATTATAAGAGTTTTCAACTTGCAAAAAAAAACTGGATCGTTCCCAGGAGTAACAAACTCAAATGGCCACAGGAGCCAGGAAAATAATATAAATGTGTGAATCTAGTATATGTAAGAAAATAAGGTTTGGTGGGTATTATGGGAAAATGAGAGTAGATTTTGCCAAAAGGTATTCAAATTGAAAAATAAAATTGCTAAATGTCCTAAAAAATAAAATCTGCTGACCTGCCACCCTGCCGCATTCATCTATATTCTAAAAAGATATATTTGATCCACGTTTGATGGTTTTTTAACTAGATATTTTAGTTAGGTTCTAGGTAAAGCTACTGTAACAAAAAAACCTGAAACTTTAGTGGGTCAAATAACACAGAAGTTTATTTCTCTAAGAGACCAGATATAGGTGGACAGTCCGGGCCTGTGGGCAGCTCTGCTCCATGAGTCCTTTCAGGTATCCAACGTGGGAGGGCAGTTCAGCCATCCTACACACATGCTTCCATCTGTGTGTCAAAGTGTCTGTTTCAGCTGCCACCACTTCCCAAGATGCAAGAGAAAGAGGGGAAGCAGATTCATTTTAAGAACATGTCCCAAAAGTTGTACACATCATTTCCACTCAATTACACCGTCTCTCCTGGGGCTCCCATGAGCACTGCTAAAACCCATGGGGGGAGTTGTAATACTAAAAGATGGAAGAGGCTAAGGGGTACTGGGAGGCAGTAACAATTTCTGTCATGCTAGGTTTTCAGGTAAACCCAAGTAAGGTTCCATAAGCCTAAATTGTTCCCCACTCTTTAAAAATTGTGTTTATTGGTAAATCAATTCTGGACCAACCAGCTCTTAATATTTGGCATTTAACTCTGAAGAGAACTCCTCACAAATTCACATGAGTAGTACAGTTGTTGAAAAGCAAGAACAACATAGAGAAGGCTGGATAGTAATGAGGCTTAAGAGCCTCATTTAATAGGTGCAATGAAAGCAATCAACTACATTTATTACTAGAACATTACATACTATGACAACAGCAAAGGGGGGAAAAAGGTAAGGACTAGTCCAATTCAGGGTAAATGCAAAGGGCAAAATGTCTTATTCTTTATTGTTTAAGCATCTACTTATTGTTGGTATTATTAACCCATCTTATTCCAAAAAGAAATGATGGAAATGCAATAAGGATACATAAATACAGAAGGTTAAAAAAAATTAGACCTAAGTAAGAAACTTTTAAAAACAAAGGTGTGGGTATAAAATGGGTCTAAGAAGGAGCTGACGCTGCTTTGATAGTGAGCTTTAGCAGGTGGCAGCTTAGGTCACCAAAAAGACTGATTGGTTAAAAAATTCACAGCATTCCTAAGGTTCATTCCATTCAGTTTCTATTCCCTTGACTTAGTTCTCTGCATGTGCCTTGCATTTTCATGGTACACGACTATGCATGCTGTTGCCTCTGCCTGCATACCATCTGCTCCACCTTCTCCTTACCACAGTCTCCCCTGTCCCAGGCCGGGCAGTCCCTGCTTTTGGAGGCCTTCCCAGATTTTCCAGCAGAGTTAGTCATTCTCTTTCTTATTCCCACAGTCATACTTACGTTATAGCAGTCATAATCTAAACTTATGGTGAATTCCATTTATTTTGTGTTAATATCCCCTTCAACAAGGTATGTATGCATTAAAGGCAAGGCCTATGGTTTCTTTACTCATCTCAATTTTTCCCTCTTCCTAGGATAATACCCCACACACGGCAGGTGCTCAATCAATGTTGCTGACTCTGTAAGTAAAAGTTTGCATTTCTAGCTGCCCACTCTACTGAAAAATGCTCCTCATTGACCTTCTTTCCTACCATCCCTTGAGCTCCCCATATTGCATAAGGATGTTCACTGCAGCATTACTTATAACTATGAAAAGTTAATGACCACCTTATTTCTCTATCAGTGAGTAGATACAGACATAAACTATTTAATTCATATACTAGAATACTATATAGCAATTAAAATGAATAAATAAAGCACATTTATTCATCAATAAGAATAAATCTTAAAAAAGCATTAAATGAAAAAAATGAAGTTCATGAACAATATGATATCATTTTTGTAACTTAGGTGGATTATCTTTTCACTAAAAAGCCAGGTAAGTTTTTTTAAAGAAAAATAGATTTTAAAAAATAATATGAGCTCTTCCCTCAATCCCACTTTCACTCTAGCTTCTGTGCTGTCTTTATTTAAGATTTTATTTTTAAGTAATCTCTATACCCAATGTGGGGTTTGAACTTACAACCCCGAGATTGAGAGTCACATGCTCTACAGACTGAGCCAGCCAGGCGTCCCTCTGCTGTCTTTATATGGCTTATTCTGGTACAAAGCTCAGGAACTGGGAACAAAATTCCATAAGCAGGGAAAACAAGAGCCCAGAAGGTTCTCTCCCACACAGTTCTCAAGTTTCTATCACACGGGGAAGTTCAAACCCTACATCTGGACACCCCTGAAGAATCTCTAAGTAATTCTTTGACTACATGTTAGTGACGAAAAAAAGAAAGAAAGAAAGAAACACTGAGAAGGATGCTGATAAACTTTAGCTCCAAGAAACTACTATGAGTACTCAGAGAAAATGGAATTTTAATGTATGGATTTAAAACCCTTGGCAGTTGACTACGGCTTCATCCAATGGTGAGTGGAAAAGAATCCACATTGCAGAAAGGAAGACTAGAAAATCTCTACTCCTAAGAGAGAGGGCTCAATGCTTCCTTCCCTTTAGGGGAGAACATTAAACTCAATCCACTTTACCCAATTTCCAGAGTCTAGGGGAAGATTATGTTGGGAAGAATATTAAATGGGGAATCAGGAGATCTGGGCTTCTGACTATTTTCCATTTGTCTCCACCCCCAGATCTGTTCTCTGCCCTACTCCGATTTCTGAGAGGCTGGGCTCTCTGGACTATTTCATCCAGGCATCTAGTTGGGTTTGCCCAATGGGAGGCACTGACAGGGGATGGGAATAAGAGAAAAGAGAGAGGTTCGGGAATTTCCCCCTCTTTTCCTCCCTGCATTGGTGCCACAGTTCTGGCAGTGGCTGTGTCCCTGCACAACCAAAGGTCAGGTAACATCTCCCCCAGGCTCCTACTCCCAGAGGACTACTTTAAGGCCTGGGGGAGACAATGGCTTCCTACTGTCACTAGTGTCTAGGTGCCTCCCATGTGGGTTTCCTTAACTTTTCACACACCTCTATAAGAAGTGACCGCATCAAAGTCCCTTCAGTTGAATCATCAGATATTAGGACACTGATGGGGATCTCGGTTCAAGATCAGCTCTGCCCCTAACAAGTTGAAAGAGCCTGAACAAATCACTTCTCCATGGGCCTCTGCACCCCATTAAGTGAGGGAAGGACAGATGACACTGAAAGTCTCATCCACCTTGAAGATTCTGCAATCAACTTGAGTCTGAGACAGGATAGAGTCCTATCTCAAGTGAATTTTTGCAGCATATTTGTTTAAAGATGCTCCTTTTAAGGGAAAGCTACAGATGTTTACCTTCCCATTTTTATTACTTCTGAAGGAAATGTTTCAACAGAATGAGTTGCATCAACAGCTGGTTGGGTCAAACATTTTAATTTCATTTCCCTCCCCTGCTCTGAGCCTTCAAAGAGAGATGCTGAGTGCTCAGCACTGCTTAAACAATACTCACGGAGCCTCACAGTCCAGGGAGAGGCCAACGTCTCTCTGCCAGGGACAGCTCATAACACCAGAGCCACCAACAAGCTTTTGGAGGTCCTGAACCAATTCCAAGTCCTTCTCCTTTCCTCACTCTCTTTGCTCTCCAGTTCTTTTTCCTTCTTTCCCAAACTCACCTCCTGCTTCCTCTTTCATTTATTTATTGCCTCCTGTCCTTTGTGGCCATTTCTCAAGACTACTAGAGGGACAAGAAATACAGAGGTCTTGGTCCTGCAGCTTCAGTGGTTTATTCAAAGAGTCCACTGGCAAAATGGCTGTTCGGCAGGCAGCTTCTGAGCCTAATGCCAAGAAGGCCCTGCCACTGCAGGCTATCAGTACCTCTACTGGAATAAGACACCTCACAAAGCTGTCCACCTGGAATGGATGAGCAGCTGGCATTAAGGACATTTGGGGTGCCTCCAGCTAGGCACAAGGCAGAGATTGCCTGCCAGAACTGCTGATATGATCTGAATGTTTGCTTATTTCTATTTGAGCACTCATTCCAGGGCTGGCCTAAAACTCAATTTCAGTCTGTTTTGGCAGCCTTCATCTCTGTGTCCAGAGAGAAGGCTGTTTCTGGGGCACCAAGACCTTAGGGGACCTTCTGGTTGTCAAGTCATACTTCACAGCATGGCGTCTTCAGATCTAAGTGAGCCTTCTTGTTTCTTCTGTAGGCTGCTCCTGAGACCTTGGATCTCTTGATAGGTCTCCCTGGATAAATCACATAGGCATCAACACTTCCAAGAACAGAGGGCCAGGTCCCTCCTTCAGGATCCATAGACTCCTCTACTCTCATCCACCGTAAACAGGAATGGCAGTCTTCAAAAAGGAGGAAATCCTTCTCCCTCCATGTTTCTTATCAAGATACATTATCCATGTCCTGAATCTTCTCCTCTCTTTGGGGCTTAGGCGTTTTGTTGTTTTTTTTTTTTAAGATTTTATTTATTTATTTATGTGACAGAGAGAGATAGCATAAGCAGGGGTATTGGGAGAAGGAGAAGCAGGCTCCCTGCCAAAGGCTCAATCCCAGGACCCTGGGATCATGACCTGAGCCAAAGGCAGACGCTTAACTGTACTTAACCAACTTAACCTCGGGGGCTTAGGGTTTTAAAAGCAAAAGCCAGGATTTCTGCTTTCTGCCCTGCCACCTGCTTCCCCTGAGTTGAATGAGCACAGGATTAGCCCCTTGCTTGAATAGGGGAAGGTATAAGGAAAAGGCAGAGAGAGAAATAAGAAAATAGATTAATCACTCAAACCTTCAGAGTAACACCACTCATCTTTCACAGCTGACTTTCTTCAGTTCATATTTTAGCTGATCTCAACCTCCCAACCTCACCTCCACCACCACATAGCTTTAGCAATGGGTGTGAACATTTTCTTTACGCAGACAACAACACAGGAACACGTTTACTGAGCTTTGTGAGCATTTTCACCACACACCCCATTCCCAATTGGCAATCCACTGAGCCGCAGACGCCACTGTGGGGTCTCTCAAAGCCTCCTAGTCCTCTGCTAAACTGGTGCTGAGGAAATAATCCAGATAGCCTGGGGGTGCCACTGGAGGGCAGACAGGTGAGGAGTCCTAAACAGAGCTCAGATCAAAAGCACAGGCTTTTCTGCAGCCAAGTTTTGAGTCCAAACTCCCACTCTGCCAACTATGAACAGTGTGATTTTAGGCCTCAGTTCCCTCTAATGTAAAATGTCTATAACAATAGTACCTACTTGATAGGACTGCTGCCACGAAACATGAGAATGTACAGAAAACACCATCCTTAGCATTTGAGGGCTCAATGGGTGATCCTTGGCTTCATTATTATTAAGACTATCTAGTACATATGCCCCAAACTCTTCTGGGGCTCTTCTGACCCCTTCCTGTCCATAGGGATCTAAAAAGACAGATTGGCTATGAAAAAGATGAATCAGGCAACATGGTGCCCATGATGCAATCCCAGGAACCAGGAGCCCCAGACTTGGTCTCCCAATAACATGTTGGGTGACAGTTGACTAGGCATTGCTTTGGATGATACTGATGCATGGACAGCTTCACCAGCATGACAGAAGCACTCTTAATCCCAATGTAGAGTGTTGCAGAAGGCTCTTAGAAAACATGATGCCTAAGATCCATCTGGAAAAATGAGTTGAAAGTTGCCAGGTGGACTGAAGAGATGAGAATGAGGAAGATTCAAAACAGTTACATTAGCGCATGGAAAGTAGAAAGTAAAAATGGAGAAGTGAGCAGAAGTCAGGTCATAAAGAGCCTTATAGATCATACTGAGAACTTTAGAGTTTATTCTGAAGCTGCTAAGAAGTCACCAAAGGATGTTAAGAAGTAAAATAGTTGGGTTTTTATTTTAAAAATGAATGCTGGTGTTAGTGTAGGAAATGAGTAAGAAGCAGAAAGACTGGTAGTAGGAAAACAGGTAGGAGGCAATTGCAATAATCCAGGTGAGAGACGATGATTCTTCAAACTAAGTCAGTGGTGATGGCAAAGAGAGATACATAATAATAATTTTAATCGATAATATTTCAGTGTTTCCTATGAGCCAGGCACTGTTCTAAGACCTCTGCATGGGTTAAGTCATTTAAAGCTCACAAAAGCTCTTTGTGTCAGGTTCCTTTTTTATTCCTAATCTTCAGATGAGGAAAATGAGTCCCACAGACAGCAAATCTGCAGAGTGAAGGAGTCTAACTTGGGCAGTCTCCCTCCAAAGTTCTAATCATTACCCTGTACTCCTAGGAAATGTTTGGAAGGAACTACCAAATTGGTTGTGGGGCTTTGTTAGAAGGAGAAATCAAGGATTACCTTTAGACTTGGATAACTGCATTGATAACGTTGTAAAAGGAATTCGGAATGATGGACTTGTTTTGGAGAAGCTGACTTTCAGGCACCCACTGAACATCTAAGGAGAGATGTCGAATAGGCAGTTGGCACATTGGCAACTGAAGGGAGACTGTCTTATTCACATTTAAGTTCTCAGCACCTGGACTGTTAGTAGGTGCTTAATAAGTGTGCATTCAATGCCTGGAAATTTGGAAGTCATCAGAAGTCATCTACTGTAAGAGTAGATGTGATCACCCAAGGAAAGAATATAATGTAAGAGGAGAAATGGATAAATGATAGGTTCTGAGAAAGAACCAACATACATATAAGATCAGCCACAAGGGTAATCATTCAACACATTTTAAATTCTCCATCTATATAATATGGAAAGCAATACTTCTTCCCTTGTTATGACATAGTGGTGAGGAAGGGAGAGTGACAGGATTAGGAAACAGAAAACTATCAACAATGATCAAAATTATCAACACTTAGTTATAATATGCATCTAATCTGTTATAAGAAAATGCCCAGCAAGACTTCTTTCTAAATAAAATGATGACTTGGACAAGTAAAGAACATGGAGGAGGGGAGAAGGATATAGGCTTGTGGGCCAATATAAACCCATACCAGGCTCTGCCTATCAGACAAGGCATGACTTCAATCCCACCCCTGTCAGACTTTTCCTGCCCACTTCACTCACTGATGGGCCTTGTACAGGCACAGCATCCCTGCAAATGTACTCTAGCTGGGTTCATTTCAAAGAAAGCAGGACTACTTCAAATCCATATTTACCTGTGAAAATCCCAAAACAATGATTACTGGGATACCAGAATTTAGGGGGAAATGAGGATTATAGAAATATTTTTTAAAAAGGAGGGTTTGTATTATTTTTAATAATGTTTACTATTCATTCACTGATAAAAAGGTGAAATAGTAATGAATTTCTCCTATAGACACATATTTAGTGGTGTTCCCACCAATATCATACATCCTTGGACATTTGATTTTATTATTCCTAAGCAGGTAATGTCTCTTACCATCATTTGTTTTTTGTTTTGAGGTTTTGCTTTATTTCCAGAAAGGCTGATTTATTGGAAGCTCTTCTGACATCATTTTTCAGACTGCCTGGCAGTCTTGGCACCACGGATGGGAGTCCTCCTGTGACTGTGGAGGACAGGGGTATGGATCTCTGCACACCAGGGCTGATTTTCCTACGCTCCTGTGGATGGCAGCTGAGGTCCTGATGGAATAGGACTTGATGGCCCCAGGCATTCCACCACTCAAGAAGCTCAAGGCATTGCTGCTCATGGCTCCTCTGAAGACCAGCCTGGCCAGCCTCCTGCCACCTCCACCAGCGGAGTTCAGCACAGAGATGTTCACAGTTCCCATACCATCTCCCGTCAACTGCTCTCCTCACCCTCCAGCCACTTGTGGTAGGTGGGGATCTCAATGTTGAGGGCCATCTTGACATCCATGAGCTCCTGGTACTCTCCGAGCTGCCATGCCATGTCCTGCTTGGCTTGCCACAGGGCGGCCTCCAGCTTCTCCTACTTGGCACGTGCATCCTTAAGTGCCAGCTTCCCATGTTCTTCAGCCTCAGCAATGGCAGCCTCCAACTGAGCACACTAGTTCTTACTGCTGTCGATCTCAGCCTGAAGCCTCTGAATGGCATGGTTCATCTCTGCAATCTCAGTGGGGTAGTCCAGGGGTCGTCCTCATGTTTCCCAGCCTGGACCTGAGGGTCTCAAACTTGATCTGGTACCAGGCCTGAGTCTCAGGTTGGCTGTATTTGGCCATCTCTTGGTCTGGCCCCTGACCTCAATGATGATGCCATCCAGGTCAGGGAGTGGCTGTTGTCCATGGACAGCACCATGGACATGTCCGAGATCTGGGACTGCAGCTCTGCCAACTCCATCTCATAGAAGGTCTTGAAGAAGTTGATCTCATTAGTCAGGGCATCTACCTTGGCCTCCAAATTCACCTTGTTCATGCAGGCAGCATCTGTGTCCTTTTTTAGCACCAGAAACTCATCCTCAGCAACCGGCGGATGATTAATTTCATCTTGGTACTTGTTCTTGAAGTCTTCCACAACGCCCTGCATGTTCTGCAGCTCCACCTCTAGGCAGCCCCAGCTAGCTGCAGCGACTCAAGCTGCCTCTACAGGCCACCAACGTGGGCTTCAAAGATGCCTGGGGGGGTGGGAGGTCAGTTCCTCTTGGCTGACTTCTGCTTCTGCAGCAGGGCCCGCTTGGTCTCCAGCAATTTGTTCTGCTGCTTTAGAAACTGCACCTTATGGATGAAGGAGGGAGTTGGTGTTGAGGGTCTTGATCTGCTCGTGCTCCTCCTGGTGCATCTGCTGGATGGAGGGTTCGATATCCACCCGCAGTGAAGCCAGCAGGTTCTGATTGATGGTGACCTCGTGGATGCTAACGCCCACTGGGCCTGCGTAGGGAAAGCACAGGACCACGCATGGCCGGGAGGCACTCAGGCTGTAGAGGCTACTGCTGCTGAAGCCACTGGGGTGTACAGAGCTCAGGCACACCTGGGTGCCCCACCCTGGAAAGGCAGTGGAGCCGGAACTAAAGGCCCAGGATCTTAAGTGAATGGACACACTGGCTAGACCGGGCTGGACTGAGCAGGCGCAAGGGAGCCGAATTCCCTTACCATCATTTGTAATAGGTTAGCCTGATACAGAGTTGCCAGATATACTAAATAAAATACAAGACGCCCAGTTAAATTTGAAATTAAGATAAATAATAAATAATTTTTAGTACAAGTATGTCCCAAACATTACATGGCTTGAAATATACCTATAAGTAGACATCTTGTATTTTATTTGAATCTAGACTAATAGCAATGATCTATTCTTTTTGTAGGATTCATAACATGAATGTGTCTCAGAGATCTGAAGGCCTCTGGTGCTGCACATAGGAGAGTTCTATCCTTGCTGGTTAGGGACCAGCTCTGCTCAGGTGGGTAGAAGCTAGGTGGCTGGTTTACATATAAGATGCAACCTGGTTCCCTGGTCCTCCATGCTCACTTTTCTTCTGAGCTCCCAAACCTACCAGGCAAGCCCAAAACTCCAGCAAAGAAATACCTTGGCCAACTTGAACATGAATCTGAGGGCAATAACACCTTTTTTACATTTTTATTTCATGCTGAACTCCCCTCTTCTAATAGCTTTCTTTGCCTTTATTTTCTCTTTAGCTTCAATGCTGTCTTTGAGACTTCCCTGAACTGGTGAAAAGCTTTCTAACTGTGGAACCAGCAGGGTGGCTAGAAGCCGGTCCTGTTCTCAGTCCATAGACAGACAAAACTCTGCTTCTCACTACACCCAGAGGAAGCAAGGGGACCATCTTTCAAGCCATTGTAATCATCCATGCATGAACTGTGTATTGTTCTAAAACATTTGCAGAAGTATCCAAGTGTCTGTTCACCCTTTCTCGAGTTCTGCCAACAATTACTACTGATCACCTTATCTTACTACCAAGGCAAAACCAAACCCCACGTCATGGAAAGGTACTGGTGCTGGAACCATGTCTCTTTGCTTAGTGATAAGCAAAGACATAGTAATTATGGTTGTTTTTTAAACACTTAAGGCTTACAGCACCAGGCTGTGCATCTTCACTAAACATAAAAAGCCTGGTATTTGCCCCTTGTGTTGGGTGGCATTATCAGGGTGCTCTTTAGTTCTTAATGCTTTTTATAGAGAAAATTTTAAAATACTCTTTTCCCCTTCCATTCTCTACACTTCATATGGTTCCTTCCATTCCTTGTCCTTTGATTTTACCATATCTGTAAAGCCAAATCACATTCTTACAACTTTCCAGGATGGTCTCAAGGACTCAGTTCTCAATGGCTAGTAAAACAATTCATTCTTACACCTGTTGACCATGTATCAACACCAAATCTATGCTAGGTGTTTCATATCATATCAGCATTTTATAATGCATATAGGACAGAAAACTCCTATGTGCAAGGTACTGAACAAAGACAGTTAACACTTTACAGAACAAAATTAAAAATACGTTATTGTACAAAAAATAAAAAAGGCAATAAATGTTCATGGAAGTTTAAGGTCAGTTTTATAAGCTCAGACAACCACTAAGTTGATAACCTTGATAGAGATGAAAGAGGAAAACGTGTTTTCTCTTCTCCCTGGAGAGGAAAATGCATTATCTTCTCTTCACAACTTTCAGGCACCTGACAGCTGAACTTGGCCTTCGGCCAGTGAGTGACTCACTGACTCAGTTATTGCCACGGTAATGAAAGGGTCTTTTGCTCCATCAGTTGCAAGTTTTTGCAAGACGTTAGACAGAGCAGTTTAGAAATATCAGTAAGACACCATCCTTCTCAGTAAGGCAGTCCAGTAAGGTCCTGGGATTCTGTGGTGGATCACACTTGGTCACTTCAGAGTCATTCGAAGAAGCAGTGTGGACAGCTCCAGGCTCCAAGACTCCCAAGCCAGGCTGAGAAGAGCTGCCCAAAGAATGGCTTTGGCTCCACTGGAACATTCATCCAGGTAGGAGGGAATGTGGAGAGACAGCACAGGGGAGCTCCATGGCATAAATCTCCATTTTGGCAAAAACTTTAATTAATTATGCCGTTTCAGTTAAATCATTTAGCCTTTCTGAGCCTCCCTTCTCCCCCCTCAGGTGGTAACAAAGATTCTGAACCACAACCTCTCAGTTGATCTCAGGCATAAGTAACATAATCAAAAGATGTTCAGGGCACCTGGGTGGCTCAGTTGGTTAAGCAACTGCCTTTGGCTCAGGTCATGATCCTGAAGTCCCGGAATCGAGTCCCACATCGGGCTCCCTGCTCAGCAGGGAGTCTGTTTCTCCCTCTGACCCTCTTCCCTCTTGTGCTATCTCTCATTCTCTCTCAAATAAATAAAATCTTTAAAAAAAAAAAAAAGATGTTCAGGAAAACATAAAATGAGAGCATGAAACTATTCAGCCTTCATTTTCCCTGCCATTATGTCCCTAAGACCACATCAAATCCAAAGCCGACACTTGCTCCAGAAGACTTTTCTCTCCACAAAATTTCTGGGAACAGATTAATGCCAGGTCAAAGAGGAGGTGAAGCATTTAGGATATATATTGATAGGATACATAGATATGGGTTTTTTCTTTTGCCTTCCTTTTATCTTTTTATTTTGGTTTCTTACTGATATGACCTTAAACTACATGATTTTTTTTCACCTCCTTGGTCTCTGTTTCAATATATGTAATATAAGGAATCTCCATTTGAATGCCCGATGGGCTTCTCAAGGCTAATTCTCCTGAACCAAGTTCTCCAAACTAGCCATTACCAAAGGCATCCGTAACTCCATGCTGTCATGGCTCATCCACTTGGGGTCACCCTTGACTCGCTCTCTTATACCACACATCCAATTCATTAACAAATCCTATTGGCTCTACCTCTAAAACATCCGCAATCCAACCATGCTTCCCACTCTCACAGACCTTTCTGGGCTGAGTTGCTATCACCTCTCCCGGGAAGAACTGAATCATCTCTAATTGCTCTTTCTGTTTCCCCCTTGTGTGTCCCCCTTCCCCAGTCCAGTAGCCAGAAGGATTTTCCTAAACCCTGTGTATCTCTGCCTGAAGATCCTGAAGGCCAAGTATGAGACAAAGGCTTCTGTGTACATAAAGTATGAGACAAAGTCTTTGTCCCAGCATGCAAGTGGAAGGAACAGGCATTAAAATAGGAAAGGAGGTAGAGTCAATAAAAGTGTAACTCAACCAGCTGATGCTTTGTCCCAAGAGGAACTTGTAAGGGGCACCATGAATACCTCTCGGAGCCATGTACCTGGGAGAAGGGAAGAAGCATTGGCTTCTGTCTCCCAGTGATCAAGGGTGCTCCAAGGGCCTGTTGTCTACCCACCCACCCCCACAATGGTATATGTGTGAGTCTGAGGGGATGTCTCACACAAGAGGTGTAGAGGAGCCCAGGGAGGACACTAAGTATATGACACAAACTCACAGTAGGGCACTTGTAAAATTCAAGGTGGAAATGATTGCTGCCTTTATGGCTAGAATAAGGAGCAAGATTGAGCCTGAAAGATCATTTCATACTGCTACTCTGTTCATAACCACCCAATAGCTTCCCATCTTCTCCAGGATAAATCCAAAGTCTTCACCATTACCCATACCAGTTTTCCCACTGTGCCTTGAAGACCTGTATACATGTCCCATTTCAAGGTCTTTGATCTTACACCTCCTCCCTGTCCCCACTTGAAACACGCTGCTCAAACACCACCTCATCAGTGAGGGCTTCCCTGATATGATCTTGCATAGAAAGTCCTAAGGAATCCACTCAAAAACTATTTTAAAAGTTAGGGTAGTAGACCAATATTCAAAAATCAATTGTATTTCTTTACATTAGCAATGAACAATTCAAAAATTAAATTAAGAAAACAATTCCATTCACTATAGCATCAAAAACAATAACATACTTGGGAATAGGTGTAATAAAAGAAATGCAAGACTTGTACACTGAAAACTATGAAATATCATTGAAAAAAATTAAAGTAAGACCTAAATAAATGGAAACACATTCCACTGTTTATGGATTAGGAGACTTAATATTATTAATTAATTTAAAGACTCAAGGCAATCTTATCAAAATCCCAGCTACATTTTTTTCAAAAGTTCACAAGTTGATTATAATATTAATATAGAAATGCAAGGAGTATAATACTAAGCAAAATAAGTCAGTCAGAAAAAGACAAATACCATCTGATTTCACTCATATGTAGAATTTACGAAGCAAAACAAACAAGCAAAAAAAAAAAAAAGAGAGAGACAAACCAGGAAACAGACTCTTAACTATAGAGAACAAAGTGATGATTACCAGATGGGAGCTGGGGGGAGTAGGAATAGGTGATAGGGATTAAAGAGTACACTAATCATGATAAGCACTGAGTAATTTACAGAATTGCTGAATCTCCATATTGTACACCTGAAACTAACATAACACTGTTTGTTAACAATATTGGAATTAAAATTAAAAACTTCATAAAAAATAAATTAAAATAAAATCACTTATATTTTAATAAAAAAAAAAAAGAAATGCAAGTACCCAGAATAACCAAAACAATCTTAGAAAAGAAGAACAAAATTCAAAGACTCACACTTCCTTATTTGAAGACATAAAGCAACAATGATCAGGACAGTATGGTACTGGCATAAGGATAGAGATATAGATCAATGGAATAGAATTGAGAGTCCAGAAATAAATTCAGAGATTGATGACCAATTGATTTTCGACAATGGTGCCAAGAATATTCAATGGGGAAAGAGTAGTCATTTTTGAAACTACTGGATATCCATGCAAAAAAGAATGAAGTTGGACCCCTATATCACACCATAAATTAAAAATTAACTCAGAGTGGGTGACAGACTAAATGTAAGAGCTAAAGCTAAAAAACTCTTGAAAGAAAACATAGAAATAAATCTTTACGACCTAGGATTAGGCAGTAGTTTTTTAGATATAGTACCAAAAGCACTAACAGCAGAAGAAAAATAAATTGGGCTTCATCAAAATTAAAAATTTTTTGCTTCAAAGGATACTATCAACATTGACATTGGTACAATCTATAGAGCTTATATAGAGATGGCAACCAACAGAATGGGAGAAAGTGTAAGTAACATATCTGATAAGGAACTTGTATTCAGAATATATAAAAAAAACTCGTACAAATCAATAATTCAAAAGTTATGATATTGTACTAAAGTTATATACAAGGTGACATACAACATATAACCTATTTATAAAATGTACAAAAGACTTGAACTGACATTTCTTCAAAGAAGATACACAAATGGGCAACATGTACACAAAAAATCTGCTCAATCTCACTAGTCATTAGGGTTATCAAATCAAAACCACAATGAGATATCATTTCACACTTACTAGGATTGCTATGATCTAAAAAAACAGACAATAACAAGTGTTTGCAAGGATGTAAAAAAACCTGCAATCTTCATATATTGCTGGTGGGAAAGTATAAGTGGTGTAGCCATTGGAAAATGGCTTGTTTTGGAAAACATTTCCTCAAAATTCTAAACATATGACCCATCAACTTCAATCCTAGGAATATGTCAAAGAATCATGAAAACACATAACCACACAAAAATTTGTGCACTAATTTTCATAGCAGCATTGTTCATTACAAAAAATGTGGAAACAACCCAAGTGTGTATCAACAGATGAATGGATAAACAATATGTGGTACATCCATACAATGGAATGTTATCCAGCTTTAAAAAGGAATGAAGTACTGATGCATGCTACAATATCAATGAACCTTGAAAACATCTAGCCAACTTCAAGAAACCAGGCACAAAAGACCATACTGTGTAATTCCATTTACATAAAACGTTCACAATAGGAAAATTCAGACAAAAAGAAAGATTAGTGGTAGCCCTAGGCTGGGAGAGGAATAAGGGATGGAAAATGACTGCTTAATGAGTAAGGAGTTTGTGAGTGATGAAAATGCTCTAAAATTAAATAGTGGTGATGGTTGCACAACTCTTTGAATCACCTAAAAACGACTGAATTGTACACTTTAAATTTTATAAATTGTGAATTAAATTTTATAATATGTGAATATCTCAATAAAGCATATATCTCAATAAAGCTGTTATTAAAAAATAGTGACAATATGAAATGCTTGCAAGGATGCAGAGAAACTGGATCTCTCACACATTGCTGCTGAGAATATAAAATACTACAGTTATCCTGGAAGAGAGACTAATAGTTTCTTTAAAAACTAAATATATACTTATACCATTCAGCAATCACATAGCTAGGCATTTATTTCACAGAATGAAAACTTAACATCCACATAAATATCTACACAATGATTGTTCCTACAGTTTTATTTGTATTAACCAGAAACTGGAAAGAGCCAAAATGTCTGACAAAGGATGAATAATTGAACAAACTGAAACATACCATGAAATATTACTCAGCAATAAAAAGGAATGAATATTTGATACACATAACAACTTATGTGGATCTTAACATTATGCTGAGTGAAAAAATGCCAGTTTCAAAAATTCGTATACCATATAATTCCAATTACAAAACATTCTTTAAATGACAAAATTATAGACATGGAGAACAAATTAATGGTTGCCAGTGGTTAGGGATGGAGAGGGGGTAGGAGGAAGATGTGACTATAAAGGAGTAGCACCAGGGAGAGCTTTTTGGTGATGAGATCATTCCATGCCTTGAGTAAGTTGGTGTTTACATGAATCTACAGCTATGATAAACTGACATAGAACTATACATACAAACACACACACACTGTACCATCAATGTCAATTTCCTAATTATAATATTGTATTAAAGTTATATAAGATATAACCACTGGGAGAAAGCAGGTAAGGGTACATGGCATTGTTACCTCTGTGTACTATCTTTGCAACTTCTTATGAATCTATAATTATTTCAAAATAAAAGGTTAAAAAATAACGAAAAACTCACAAAACACTGTTCTAGAGGCTCCATAAAAAGTCACTTTATAAATGTTCCAGAAAAGGAAAACTTGATAAATTGGACTTCAGCAAATGAAAATCTTTGGCTCTGCAAAAGACCCTGCCAAGAGAACAAAAAGACGAGCTATAGACTAGAAAATATTTGCAAACAACATATCCAACAAAGGACTAATATCTATAATACATAAATAATTCTCAAAACTCAAAAGTAAAAAAAAATTAAAAAGTAAACAAAAAATATGCACAAACATTTCATTGAAGAGGAAATATATATATATTATGAACACATAAAAAAGATGTTCAACATCATTAGGGAAATGCAAATTAAAACCACAATGACATATCACTATGCATATATCAGAATTATTAAAATAAAGAATGGTAATATCAAATGCTGGCGAGGACGTGAAGAAACTGCATTACTCATACGTTGCTGGTGGGAATGTAAAATGATATAGCCACTCTGGAAAACAGTTTAACAATTTCCTTTCAAAACTAAAAATGAACTGGGATGACTGGATGGCCAGTGGGTTAACTGCCTGACTCTTGGTTTCAGCTCAGGTCATGATCTCAGGGTCGTGAGCCTGAGCCCTGTGATAAGCTCCCCGCTGGGCATGGAGCCTGCTTAAGATTCTCTTTCTCTCACCCTCTGCCCCTCCTCCCAACCCCCACTCATGAGCATGTGCACACACTCTCTCACTTTCAAAAAAAAAGCTAAAAATGAATTTACAACTTAGAAATTGCACTCTTGAGTATGTATCCTAGAATCAAAACTTATTTTCATGAAGAAACTTGTACAGCTTTCTTCATAATATCTAAAACCTGCCAACTACCACCCCCAACAGGTGAATGGTTAAATAAACTATGGTACATATATACCATGGAATACTACTCGGCAATTAAGAGGAACAACTATTGACATAGCAACTTAGATGAAAGTCAAGGAAATTCTGAGTGAAAAAAATCATACTGCATGATTACATTTACACACTCATGAATTAACATAAATATAGCAATGGAGAACAGATGAGTGGTTGCCAGGGATTAGGGATTCAAGGAAGAGGTGTGAAGGGAGCTATAAAGGAAGATCACAAGAAAGTCTTGATAGAATCTCGATTCTACTCGTGGTTACATGGAGATACACATGTGATAAAATTATACAGATATACACACCCACACAGATGCATGCGTGCCCAAATGATACTTATGTAATTGCTGAAATCAGAATAAGTTCTATAGATTATGCCAATGTCAATTTCCTGGTATTGATATTACAGTTACACAGTATATTAACACATGGAGAGGCTAGTTGAGGGGTACCTAGAACCTCCCTGTACATTTGTTTGTACCTTTTGGTGAGTATACAATTATTTAAAAAGTTTTATGAAATAAATTAAATAAAATAAATACAAAAAAAAAATTTTTTAAAAAGAAAACCAACTTCTCTCCCCAACCCCCATCTATATTTCCTACTCTTCTCACAAAAAAGAAACTGAAGAGTAACTTCTTCAAATTTTAAATAGCGAACAATAGAGGTCTATTTTTCTTTGCTTACAGACTTCTGTTTAGGTTAAATTATACATTAAATGAAAACATTCTACTAATATATTAATAGGGAAAAAATAGGTCTATAAAATCATGTGGCCCAAATTAAAATGTCTAAATTTTATATAATCAAAGCACAACATCAAACTGTTAGACAAAGTTTTTAGTATTTTTTAAGAGAGATTACATGGCAATCAACTGCTTCATTAGCTTTAATACTACCTACATTTAAATGTTTACATACTAGTTCCCAGTTTAAGTTTAACCAATTGTACACAATTCAAATATGCTTTCTTGGATTTCAAAACTCTCCAAATATAAAGACCATTTTCCCCCACTGGATGTACACAGTGAGTTAAGACTTCAGAAAAATCTCCTCCTTCCCTTAGATAAAAGAAGTTAGGTATCTGCTTGGATTCAACTCCAACTTGGATAATTAAGGAAACATTGATGATCTATAGAATGTATTACAGAAAAAAATCTGGTAGAAAACTCAGAAGGAAAAACATGCTGAGCCGAAGGAACTCTCCAAGAATGGGTATTTGACTCTAAAAACAGGGCTAGTGAGAGAAGAACAGGAAAAGTCCAAGCTGCAAAATAAATCAGGATAATGCAATAGGAATAAAGATCTTTTAGGCTCTGAGTGAATTATAAACATGAGTATAGAATTCCCTAAAAGGGCTATGAAAATGAATCATGAAAGGAAGACGGTCTGGAAGTGTCGCTATTTGCAAATCTCCCCTGGGTATTTTAATTTCCTTCACATGAGCATTAGCACAAATCTTCCTAAGTCAGTAGTCTGTGCTCTCATTTATTCAGCACAATTAATTTTGCCTCATCTTCTCAAGCTGTCATTTCCTGATGAGTGTTTCATACTCTTCTTTGTTTTCTATTCCCCTTCCTTAACCTAGGGGTTTCAAATCACTGTTACTGTATTCCGTGTGTGGAGAGGGAGCCCTTTCACAGCAGATCCTTAAAGAAAATCAAATCCTACCCAAACCTATTCATGGCATCTTTACAACCCCCACCCCCCCACACACACACCTGGGGTTGAGCCTGGACGGAAGGTGAAAGCTCCAGAGACCATACTTTTAGTTTACAGCCCTCCCAGGACAGAGCGGCCCCCAGGAACATGGAACTGAAGCCAGCTTCCACATCTTCCACTTCAAAGACTAAGAACGAGGGCCACCACCTTTCTTCTCTAGGATCCTACCTTTCTTCATTAGAAATTTCACATGGGAAAAATCAAGGCTCCATCCCCCGCTCCCACATTTTCAGTGGGAACCACCCTCAGGAGGCTGTCCCTACCTTTACTGTGACAAGGAAAAAAATATAGGTTAATTTATGATAGCCTCCCCGGCCCCCAGTTAATTCCTCTCAATGAATGTATAAAGATCTTCATGTAAAAGATGTTCAGAGCATTATTTGCCCTCTTCACTTCTACTGAGTGACATCAACCTTTAGTTTCTGGACTTAGTATCTGAGTAGTGAATACAGGATATCTAAAAAAAGGACTATGAATTCAGAAATTTCTAAGTTAATTTGTATTTTATTCACCATAGCAGCATAAAATACTTATATTGTTTAATTCATGTGTGAAGCCTATTATTTAGTTCACAGCCAATATGTGACATATCCCTGGGCTGATGGATCCCCTTCAATAGTTCTCCATCCCATTCTCAGGTTGGAAAACACTGTTCTGGGGAATGTTCCTGAAGCAATGACTTGAAAACTGTTTCCCATGGCAGGAACACACTAGGCTGGGATTTTAAAAGCATGGCCACGGATAATGCAAGTGAAATTTAAAATACCATGAAAAGAAAACACAATGTACAAGTGATTTGGAAGCTTCACTGAGCTATCCTGGGGTATCATTCATGAGCACCAACTAAATTGCAGTGCCAGACAGGCATGAACATGGGAGACCTTCATGTCAAGGGAAGTTTTTTCCAGCTCCTGGGGAGAATCTTGTGTCACAATACTGCTTTCAGTCTCACTCACTGTTTCTCTTTTTCTGCTTCATTTTTGATGTTTTGTTTCTGGGTGAGTTTGCACTGGCCACCATTTTTTTCTGACTTTCATCGGAAGCCTGGCTTTGATTATATGGTCCAACAATCTGGTCTCTTTGAATTGAAGACGACAGAGAATCTGGTTTCAGTTCAATGGAAGATGAAAAGAAATCTTGTCTCTTCATATTTCTTTGTCTTAAGGATTCCGACATCTCCTTGCTGTCTCTCTGTGTTTTGTCTTGTTTATGCACCATTATGAATTGAAATCACTTAAGAAGAAAAACAGTGTTATTCCCACTAGAATGGAGAGTAACCTATGAATTGAGGAACAGCCGACCTGTGTGGCTTTGGGATCCGTTGTGTATTCCTGGTCATCTTGTTACCCAGCCACAACCTACCAGTGAGTTTTGCAGACCCATGCAGTAGTTATAGAATGGAGGCTACTAGTCCTCTCTCTATGCGTGTGTAAATGAATGTTGTCTGTTCCCTGCTTCACAAAAGTAGAGGAATTAGCCTTTTTAAGTGGTTTATGAAATTTTCATGGTTATATTTCCCTGCCTAATAGAACCTAGACACAATAAATGCTCTCTTTATATAAATAAAGTTTATGAATAACTGTAGTTCTTTCTATATCTGTGTCCAGTAATAGTACTTGTGCTCACCTTCTGTCAAAAATTTAAAAAATTAATTGGACATAAAAATCTGTAATGAGTACACACTATAGGATATATAATTCAATCCAATATATCCCCATCTGAAAGAAAATGCACACAAAGATTTAAATTAATGAATCTGGTTTTGTGTGGCTTTGAAAACAGACAGCTCTGACCTCTGAAAGAGCTTTGTGTAGTTTGTACAATTTTGAAAACTGTAAATCAGCCAGAACGTGAGTTGGAATGGGCAAAGCAGGATCGCTGCTGGCTTAATTCATGTCTGGTGCTTTACAGCCTCTAGAGAAAATAGAAGGGTTCTGAGTACAGTAACCTCCCTTACCCATGGGGGATACATTCCAAGACTCCCAGCGGTAATCTGAAACCTCAGACAGTACTGAACCTTATACAGACTACATCTTTTCCTATATGTACATGCCTAAGATAAAGTTTAATTTGTGAATTAGGCATAGTAAGAGATGAAAACAATAATAAAATAGAGCAATTATAACAATATATTGTATAAAAGTTATATGGTCTCTCAAAATATCTTATTGTACTATATTCACCCCTCTCGTAATGATATGAGATGACAAAATGCCTACGTGATGAATGAAGGGAGGTGAATGATGCAGGCATTGGGACCTAGTGTTAAGCTACTATTACTGATCTTGTTTCGGACAATGAGTCAGAAGGAAGATCATCTGCTTCCTGACTGAGGTTAACCTCAGGTAACAGAAACCACAGAAAGTGGAAGGGCAGGCTGGGGGTTACTGGACACCACTTTTTCTCTTGTCACTCAAAAAAAATAAATAAATAATTCCATAGAAGTACCCAAAAGAGCCAAGTCAAAACATAAAGAAAAATAAACCTTAGAGTTCATCCCTTAGCTTCGCTCACAGTCTGACGGAACAAGCACCACAGAAAGCAGCTTACAATAAAAGAAAAACCCAGTTATAAACTCTAGCTTGCCCAGGAGTTGATAAAATGCTTCAGTTGTACAAGTGGGAAGTGTTTCCTGAGCAAACATACCATTTTAGCTTGCCTACCTCCAGTGAAAAGTAATAAAGTAGGTTATCAATTCTTTAAAATTTATCAGCCCTCCTGTTTTGATTGGTTTATAAAGACTAATAAGTGTACATACATTTAAAGTAAAAGAAATCAAGAATTTCCAGAAAATAAACAATTACTTGAACTTCTAATGCTTTAAATAAGTTGGTCTTTTGAGAAAGCTTCAGACACTCACTGAAACAGTATCTCTGGTAAAAATAAATAAATAAATAAATAAATAAGTGGTGGGGGAGGACAGGGCAGTTTAAATTAAATTATTGCCCTTGGTTGCTAAGTTCCAAGATAAGAGGCAAATAAATACAACTGGTTAGAGAAAAATAATTCTAAGAAAACTTCAGTACTTTTAAGCAAAAGTTAGTTTTTAAATTTGTATATAAGTATAAAATGAAGTTCAGACAATATTGCTAATCAAGGTGAATCCTTGACAAAATAAACTTTTCCCAGCATGAAAAATGTTACAATAATCTACTTTATAAAAAACTTGGTTTTATTTTCCCATGAAAATCTAACCATTTTAAGCTATCCAAATTCTCTAGAATAATTTTATGGGTCAGGTAAATCTCATTTCCACAAAATATTTAGAATTACAGAAAATAAAAATGATAAACTCTAAATTAGAATAAACGATGTATTTAAAAGGATTATTCTTACGAATCTGTTCCAAAAATTTAAATGTCACCTCTCTGGTAAACCATAATACCAACAGGAACTGTGCTTTACTGTACTGCATAAATATAAATAAATAATTTCCAAAATCCTCAGTTTACTAGGAGATATTTGACTAACATTGAATTGAGAAGTTTTTGGTTACTTGCACAATCCTTTAAAAATTTAAATTCATAGAAATAAAGAGAATGCAAAAACACCAAGCACAGTTTATATACATGGCTCTTTTTATACATTAGAGAAGCTATCAGTTAACAGGTGGACACAGTTGTGCAGATACCTTGGGGGCATATTAGCATATGTGTTTCTTTTTCCTACCTCAAGAAGGGTGAAAGGGATGTAGGTGACTACAGGCAAATGCATACTACAAGCGCACAGGAGTCACAGACGTCCAAACCGGAGCTCTGTCAGTCTGTAAGCAGCTCGTGTTCACCAACTGTTCTCAGCGACCGGTTTCCCAGAAGTCCACGACCCTGTGGAGGGAAGTCAATTACCTGGGTTAAAGGTTGAAACCAATTAAGAAAGAGAATGAGACTATACGAGGTATAATCATTACAAAGGAATATGAAAATATGTGTAAAATAATGGATGTGATTTTCCTGTTGGTTTATATAGGAAAAAGAAGAATTTTGTCTTCAAATTTGATCATGCAAGAATGTGAAAAATAATAGTAAAAAAACAAATTTTAAGGCCATACAAGGAGTTGTAGAAGGTGAGAGGAAAATGAATTGTATTTTTCTTGGTCTTACATCTGTAAATAACGAATTTGAAAGAAGTACCTAGGAAGTATTAAAATGTTTAATAAAATTGGCTTAACTTTGAGGAACTAATTTATAAGGCAGAATTCAGGGATAGGCAACCTGTTTCTAGAAAGAGCCAGATAGTAAATACTTTCAGCTTTGTGAGCCACACGGCTCTACTGCAACTATTCAATTCCTCTGTTTCAGCCCCAAAAGCAGTCACAGACAACAAATAAACAAATGGATGTGGCCAGATTTGACCCATGAGCTCTAGCTTGTGGAGCCCAGGGACAGATAAAAGGCTATGAATTCTTTAAAGAAAAATGCTACATGGGTGGCATATAAAAGAGTAAAGCTAGAATTTAGTTTTCTTCCAATGAAAATGACAAATTGATCTTTGTCAGTAAGTTTGCTCTTCATGAGAAATAATAAAAATCATTCTACACCTTCTCTATACTCAGCAGCCTCTTAATTCTCTGTACTTCCATTATTTGTTCTTGAATCAATTTTAAGAAAAGTCCACTTTTGAAAAAGCTACAATTTCTAATAGGCTGCTATGGTTATTTTCTTTCTTCTCTGAAGCAAATCATTTCTTGCCTTTAGGCACCTATGACTTAAGCTTATACTCTATTTCCTCTGACAAATATTTTGGATATTGCCTTTCCCAATTTAGGCCCTACATTCAAAATAATTCATCCTTTATAACCTAATCTTTGGGATTTTCCAGACTGGATAATATCAAAGATTTGCCGCCCCCCACACACACACACCTTATAAAAGAAGAATTACTGGAAATAACTGGATAATGTTGGAAAGTCTCCACATTTTTACTTACCCCACACTATTTATCAAAGCCCACAATAATGAATAAGCTAGAATATCAAAAGGGAAGTTCAACCTAAGTTAATTATATATAGTAAAATGTTATTAACATGAATATGTTTTGGAATTGAGTTATCTTTCAGATTGGATAGAAATATATTGATGGTTATGTACAAAGACTGGCATAATAACTCCCCAACAACTGCAATTTTTTTAATTAAAATTGTTTCTAGGCTTAACTATCCTTGCTAATTAGAAAAATGATAACAGGGGCACCTGGGTGGCTCAGTCAGTTAAGCATCTACTTTCGGCTCAGGTCATGATCTCAGGGTCCTGGGATCAAGCCCCGCTCATTGGGGAACCTGCTTCTCCCTCTCCCTCTGCTGCTCTCCCCGCTTGTGCTCGCACTCTCTCTCTCTCTCATATAAACAAATAAAATCTTTTAAAGAAAAATGATAACACTCACATTACAATGTGACTTAAAATGTCTTGAAAATTTATCAATGCCCACAATATACTTTTAATCTAGGGATAATCACTGAGTAACTCCTTATAAATTCCATAATACATTATACATCAAGAGAGGTGTCTGTTATCCTTTGTGACACTATTTATCATAATAAGTTAATTCAAGTCATGTGATCTTATCAGAGAGGAATTTTTTGTGTTTCCCTCAAAGTTGCCTAAAGGATCCTGCTACAAAATTCAGATCAGAAATCTGAGTGTTCTGGAAGAAATATCAAAAAGTCTCAGTAAATTCTATGTCTCTTAACCAGTTATATTAAAGTAATAGACTAATGGGTGTAGGCTTGCCAGGGGAAACTAACACTGTCATCACTAACAGTCAGTACCAAGGGTCTAAGTTAGTAATTCCAGGACTCTTAAGCCAGAAGCAGACAAATTCATGAAAGTAAGCTGCTAACTAACCTAAGATCAGCAAAACAAGAATTGCCTAGGAGCAAATGATACTGACTCAGGTGTGATTAATGATGTAATTTTAATGTGAGAAAATCCTTTCTTCTTGATCTGTATCTATACCTCAATTTAATAGGCTATGCATATAAACACGTGTATGTATGTACATATATAACTAGAATAAAATACTCTTCAAATGGTATTTTGTTTCAATCAAACTCAAAATTCAGAAAAAAAAATCTATGAAAGATCTTAAAGTTATAAGCTAATAAATTATCAGAAAAATCTAAGATCTATGATTCTGGAAAAAGTGACATAAATTGATTGGCCTTTTTTATAAAATAACTCAAAATAGGGATAACCATAATTAACTATTATGCAAAGCACTTTACTAAATCTCTTGACTTTCTGAGATCATGTTATTTACATTGATTTAGTAAGACTATGTCCTCACTTCTGCTAGAATATAATTGAAAAAAATCAAATTTATAACCTTTCCCATGCTAGAAATGTCACATAGAAAAATAAATTTCATTTAATTGGATATAATAAACCTATGATTAAAGAGTAGAAGCTATACATCATATGTGAAAATGATGTCTATAAATTTTCTATTAAAAATTGGGTTGCTACCTGTTTTGTGGCTCATGATAGCCTAACTTTATTGATGGTACAAAATGTAATGCCCTGGATGGCAACAATGAGAAAGGGTAGGAGCCCCTACAGTTCATAGGTACTACAGGCAAAACCCGAGAGAAGAGAATTGGACAGTTCTTTGTATCTGGTCTCAGTCAACAAACTAATAAGGGAATAAACATACTTCTTACACTAAAAAGGATAAAAACTCAGCCCTGAAGACTTTCTAAAACTTTCAGACAGAAACTAACTCCCAAGCCTTAGTATTCTATGGCTCTAGTTTTATTAACCACATCAAAAGGAGGTATTTGTGCATTAATCAGCATTCCCTGTTATACTTATAAAACCAGCCAAATAAAACATCAAATTAATTATAGGAATCATAAAAGTTTTAAGCACACAGATGTGACCAAACCAGCACTTTTCAGGAAGAAGGACTGGGAGGGTCTGTGAAAGCAAAACTGCTACCTTGTTCTGCCTCTTTTATGAGCTACTGAAAACCAAGCCCGACACCATTAAGCCTTTGCACCTGAGAATAATAACAAGAAAACAACCAGGATTGCCCTGTCTCGCTCTGGTTGTCAAAATAAATGAGACCTTGAGCCATTAGGTCACTACTCCTTAAAAAAAAAAACAACAGAAACTTTATTCCTGACTTCAGAGTCTATGCTGCCCCCCAGATACAGGATCACCTTTGAGTATATGATAATCAAGTGAGAAAATTGTTGTTTTTCCACCATCAACATACTACAGTCGTCCTGGTAACTTTAATTTCTTTTCTTTAAATAACTGTTACATATTTTATTTGGAGCGCTGTCTTTAAAAGCCTGGACTCACTTGCAAAAATCTCTTTGCAAGTAAGCTCCTTTTCTGTTCTAAATGCTTTTGTCTCTGCGGCTTCCTCCCACGTGTAAGCCCCCTGCTCTTCTACATGGAGCCCCTGAAAAGTGGCTTCGAGAAATTCCCCGTGAACTTGTGTGAGACACCCTGACCCTGGCACGGTTACAACTAGCAGGCTGCCACCCCTTTGTAGCCTGCGGGCTGTCCACTCAAAGACCCTGGGAAGCGGAGATGGGCTCTAAGGCTCTTTTGTTTGCATCTGGCAGAAAAACACAGCCATCTCTCCTGCACCACCAGATCCCTTTCCAGCCCCAAAAGATTCTCTCAACATGCTCCCCTTCCAGTTTCAAAATGACCCTGAGAGGGAGGAAAGGGAAGGCAGGCTCAGAGGAGTTCTTTGGATATTAAATCAGCCCAAGCATAGAAAATCCACAGTGGATAAATCTTCTATTTCCTTTCCCTTATAAGCCTGTCTATATGAACAGAGTCACCCTGCCTCTCAGCCGTTATCTGCCTCTTCAAAAAGTTAATGCAGCTCCCACTTAGATCTCTTTTCCCTCCTGTTAATCTTGGTTCCGAAACCAGACAGTTGCTCTTCCTCTATTGTCATCCCAGGAAGCCAAGTCTCAATTAGCTAGCCTGGGGGGGCTTACCATCTTGTCACTTCACTGTTCACACATTCTTTAATTTCCTTGAGCATGCCAGCCCCCTTCCTCCCATTTTCCCTCCCTTCAAAGGCACTTTGGCTAAAACTACAACCCATGATGTCTCGACCTGTATTATTCTGCACAGGGTGGAGGGTTGAGAGGAAGGATGCCTTTTCCAGTTCGTCCAGACACGTCTGCATGTAAGGAATCTTAGAAGATGAGAGTCTTCTCCTGGTGCTAACACGAGTTTCTAATTGTCCCACTGAGACTCTCTGCTGACCCTGTGGGCCTAAGGAGTTTAGATGCAGGGGTGCCTGGGTGGCTTAAGCATCTGCCTTGGGCTCAGGTCATGATTCCAGGGTCCTGGGATCAAGTCCCACATCGGGCTCCCTGCTGGCGGGGAGTCTGCTTCTACTACTGCCTCTGCCACTTGTGCTCTCTAGCTTGCTCACTCTCTCTCGCTCTTAAAAAAAAAAAAAAAAAAAAAAGGAGCTTAGTTGGAACTAGTCCCCAAAGCAGACGTTAGATTTAAAAATAAAATTTAAAAGAGAAGAAGGAGGATTCAGACTCTTGCTTTCAACTATAGGATGACTGGCTGAACCCATTTATCAGTAAATCTCACCTCAGACGTTAACTCAAAATTTTTAGAGTTCTATTCTAGTTCTGCTAGTAACTGAGTAGAACCTTGAGTAGACATTGAGTAGAGCCAATTCACATTTTGAATGCAGGATTTTTGTTTATAAGATTAGGTGTTTTCTGGTGGAGCAAGATGGCAGAGGAGTAGGAGACCTGGACTTTGTCTGGTCCCAGGAATTCAGCTGGGAGGGATCAAACCATTCTGAACACCTACAAACTCAACAGGAGATCGAAGAAAAGAATAGCAGCAACTCTCTGAACAGAAAAGCAACCACTTTCTGGAAGGTAGGACGTGCGGAGAAGTGAATCCGAGGCGATATTCGGGAGGATAGATGGCGGGGGAGGGGGCCTCCATCGGCTGCTTCTGGCAAGTGATAGAGCAGCAGAGCACAAAATCGGAACTTTTAAGAAGTCTGCCCCGCTGAGGGATGTCGCTCCAGTGGCTAAGCAGGGGATGGAACCCTTGCTGGGACAGTGTGGTCTCAGGACCCTCGGGGTCACAGAAAGACCAGGGGTGTCTGAGTGCACCAGAGCTCCCACGTATCAGAGCAGGGAAGCTGGCTGCAGAGACAGAGCTGAGGCGCGGGCTCTCAGCTCGGGGTTGCCATAAACTGTGATCCGCGGCACAGTTGGGCCACTGCTCCTCCAGCAGGGACCCAACAAGCGGCAGATGCAGGGAGACTCCCCTTCCTCCCCCTGGAAGAGCGGCGCAGGAACGCACCGCAGGGATCTGCTGGGTTTGGAGACTCCACATGGGGTCGGGTGCCAGAGATAGCAACGCTCGGTCACAGGCCGGGTGAGCACGGAGTGCGGCCGGAGACCGGGGACACGGGAGTGACTGACTGCTTTTCTCTGGGGGCGCACTGAGGAGCGGGACCCCAAGTTCTCGGATCCTCCCGGGCGGAGATTGGGAAGCCGCCATTTTCACCCTGGTCCTCCAAAGCTGTATGGAAAGCTTGCAGGGAAAAAAGCTCCTGAGAGCAAACCCGAGCAGATTGCTTAGCCCCGCAGACAAGGGCGGGGCAATTCCACCTCTGGCAAAGACATTTGGGAACCACAGCAACAGGGCCCTCCCCCAGAAGATCAGCAAGAACAGCCAGCAAGCCAAGACAAGTTTACCGATCAATGAGAACGGCAGAACTCCAGCGCTAGGGGAATACTGCACATAGAATTCATGGCTTTTTTACCATGATTCTTTAATCTTTCAAAGTTAATTTTTTTAAACTGTTTTTTTTATTTTTCTTTTTCCCTTTTTCAACCATCTTATCAATCCCTTTTTTAAAAAACATTTTTATTTTTCATTTTTAGAGTCATATTCTATCCCACATAGTAGTTACCCTTATTTTTAGCATATATATATATAAGTTGTTCTCTCTGTAAAATTTTGAGATACAGTTTCTTCTAACAAATCAAAATACACCCTAAGTCTCTAGTGTATGGCTTTGTTCTAGTCTCCTGCCTGATCACATTCTCCTTTTTTTTTTAAATCCTCTTCTTTCTTTTTTCAAACAACTTCTTATCTTATCAATTCCTTTTATAAAATTTTTTATAATTTTCATCTTTACAGTGATATTCCATCCCTTCATCATATCAACTCTTATTTTTGTACATATATAAGTTTTTCTTTCTTTAAAATTTTGGGATGCACTATCTTCTAACTGACCAAAATACACCCAAAATCTAGTGTGTGGCACTGATCTATGCACCAGCCTGATCATATTGATAATATTGTGGGTTTTTTTGTTTTGTTCTGTTTTTGTTTGTTTTTATCTTTTTTTCTTCTTTTTCTTTTTCTTTTTTCTTTCTTTCCCTTTCTTTTCCCCTGGTTTCAGGTCTTTTCTGATTTTTTAGAGTATATTTTCTGGGGATGTTGTTAACCTGTTAGCATTTTGTTCTGTCATTTATCTATTCTCCTCTGGACAAAATGACAAGATGGAAAAAATCACCTCAACAAAAAGAACAAGAGGCAGTACTGACTGCCAGGGACCTACTCAATACAGACATTAGTATGATGTCGGACCTAGGGTTCAGAATGATGATTTTAAAGATATTAGCTGGGCTTGAAAAAAACATGGAAGTTATTAGAGAAACCCTTTCCGGAGAAATAAAAGAACTAAAATCTAACCAAGTTGAAATCAAAAAGGCTATTAATAAGGTGCAATAAAAATTGGGGGTGCTAACTGCTAGGATAAATGAGGCAGAAGAGAGAATCAGTGATATAGAAGACCAAATGATGGAAAATAAAGAAGCTGAGAAAAAGAGAGATAAACAACTATGGGATCAGGAGGGCAGAATTCGAGAGATAAGCAATACCATAAGACGAAGCAACATTAGAATAATTGGGATCCCAGAAGAAGAAGAAAGAGAGAGAGGGGCAGAAGGTATATTGAAGCAAACTACAGCAGAGAACTTCCCTAATGTGGGGAAGGAAACAGGCATCAAAATCCAGGAGGCACAGAGAACCCCTCTCAAAATCAATAAAAATAGGTCAACACCCCAACATCTAATAGTAAAACTGACGAGTCTCAGAGACAAAGAGAAAATCCTGAAAGCAGCTGGGGAGAAGAGATATGTAGAATATGTAGAAACATTAGAAATATGTAGATAGGTAGAAACATTAGATTGGCAACAGACCTATCCACAGAGACCTGGCAGGCCAGAAAGGACTGGCATGGTATATTCAGAGCCCTAAATGAGAAAAATATGCAGCCAAGAATACTATATCCAGCTAGGCTGTCATTGAAAATAGAGGGAGAGATTAAAAGCTTCCAGGAAAAACAAAAACTAAAAGAATTTGCAAACATGAAACCAGCCCTACAAGAAATATTGAAAGGGGTCCTCTAAGCAAAGAGAGACCCTAAAAGTAACATAGACCAGAAAGGAACACAGACAATATACAGTAACAGTCACCTTACAGGCAATACAATGGCACTAAATTCATATCTTTTAATAGTTACCCTCAATGTAAATGGGCTAAATGCCCGAATCAAAAGACACAGGCTATCAGATTGGATTAAAAAACAAGACCCATCGATATGCTGTCTGCAAGAGACTCATTTTAGACCCAAAGACAACCCCACATTGAAAGTGAGGGGGTGGAAAACCATTTACCATGCTAATGGACACCAAAAGAAAGCTGGGGTGGCAATCCTTATATCAGACAAATTAGATTTTAAAACAAAGACTGTAATAAGAGATGAAGAAGGACACTATATCCTACTTAAAAGGTCTATCCAACAAGAAGATCTAACAATTGTAAATATCTATGCCCCTAACATGGGAGCAGCCAATTATATAAGCCAATTAATAACAAAAGCGAAGAAACACATTGACAACAATACAATAATAGTGGGGGACTTTAACACCCCCCTGACTGAAATGGACAGATCATCTAAGCAAAAAATCAACAAGGAAATAAAGACTTTAAATGACACACTGGACCAAATGGACTTCACAGACATATTCAGAACATTCCATCCCAAAGCAACGGAATACACATTCTTCTCTAGTGCCCATGGAACATTCTCCAGAATTGATCACATCCTAGGTCACAAATCAGGTCTCAACCGGTACCAAAAGATTGGGATCATTCCCTGCATATTTTCAGACCACAATGCTTTGAAACTAGAACTCAATCACAAGAGGAAAGTTGGAAAGAACTCAAATACATGGAGGCTAAAGAGCATCCTACTAAAGAATGAATGGGTCAACCAGGAAATTAAAGAAGAATTTAAAAAAATTCATGGAAACCAATGAAAATGAAAACACAACTGTTCAAAATCTTTGGGATACAGCAAAGGCAGTCCTAAGAGGAAACTATATAGCAATACAAGCCTTTCTCAAGAAACAAGAAAGGTCTCAAATACACAACCTAACCCTATACCTAAAGGAGCTAGAGAAAAAACAGCAAATAAAGCCTAAACCCAGCAGGAGAAGAGAAATAATAAAGATCAGAGCAGAAACCAATGAAATAGAAACCAAAAGAACAGTAGAAGAGATCAACGAAACTAGGAGCTGGTTCTTTGAAAGAATTAACAAGATTGATAAACCCCTGGCCAGACTTATCAAAAAGAAAAGAGAAATGACCCAAATCAACAGAATCGTGAATGAAAGAGGAGAGATCACAACCAACACCAAAGAAATACAAACAATTATAAGAACATATTACGAGCAACTCTATGCCAGCAAATTAGATAACCTGTAAGAAATGGGTGCATTCCTAGAGATGTATCAACTACCAAAACTGAACCAGGAAGAAATAGAAAACCTGAACAGACCTATAACCACTAAGGAAATTGAAGCAGTCATCAAAAATCTCCCAACAAACAAAAGCCCAGGGCCAGATGGCTGCCCAGGGGAATTCTACCAAACATTTAAAGAAGAATTAATACCTATTCTTCTGAAACTGTTCCAAAAAATAGAAATGGAAGGAAAACTTCCAAACTCGTTTTATGAAGCCACCATTACCTTGATCCCAAAACCAGACAAAGACCCCATCAAAAAGGAGAATTACAGACCAATATCCCTGATGAACATGGAAGCAAAAATTCTCACCAAAATACTAGCCAATGGGATCCAACATACATTAAAAGGATTATTCACCACGACCAAGTGGGATTTATCCCTGGGCTGCAAGGTTGGTTCAACATCCGCAAATCAATCAATGTGATACAATACATTGATAAAAGAAAGAACAACAACCATATGATCCTCTCAATAGATGCAGAAAAAGCATTTGACAAAGTACAGCATCCTCTCTTGATCAAAACTCTTCAGAGTATAGGGATAGAGGGTACCTACCTCAATATCATAAAAGCCATCTATGAAAAACCCACAGCAAATATCATTCTCAATGGGGAAAAACTGAGAGCTTTCCCCCTATGGTCAGGAACACGGCAGGGATGTCCACTATCACCACTGCTATTCAACATAGTATTAGAAGTCCTAGCCACAAAAAAAAAAAAAAAAGAAAAAGAAGAAGATAGCAGGAGAGGAAGAATGAAGGGGAGTAAGTCAGAGGGGGAGACGAACCAGGAGAGATGATGGACTCTGAAAAACAAACTGAGGTTTCTAGAGGGGAGGAGGGTAGGGGGATGGGATAGCCTGGTGATGGGTATTAAAGAGGGCACATTCTGCATGGAGCACTGGGTGTTATGAACAAACAATGAATCATGGAACACTACACCAAAACAAATTATGTAATATATGGTGATTAACATAACAATAAAAAATTTTTTTAAAAAAATCCCTGCAAAAAAAAAAAAAAAAAAGAAGTCCTAGCCACAGTAGACAACAAAAAGAAATCAAAGGCATCCAAATCGGCAAAGAAGAAGTCAAACTCTCACTCTTTGCTGATGATATGATACTTTATGTGGAAAACCCAAAAGACTCCACCCCAAAACTGCTAGAACTCATACAGGAATTCAGTAAAGTGGCAGGATACAAAATGCACAGAAATCAGTGGCATTCCTATACACCAACAACAAGACAGAAGAGAGAGAAATTAAGGAGTTGATCCCATTTACAACTGCACCCAAAACCATGATACCTAGCAATAAATCTAACCAAAGAGGCAAAGAATCTGTACTCAGAAAACTATAAAATACTCGTGAAAGAAACTGAAGAAGACACAAGGAAATGGAAAAACGTTCCATGCTCATGGATTAGAAGAACAAATATTGTGAAGATGTCAATGCTACCTAGAGCAATCTTTACATTCAGTGCAATCTCTATCAAAATACCATCCACTTTTTTCAAAGAAATGGAACAAATGATCCTAAAATTTGTATGGAATCAGGAAAGACCCCAAATAGCCAGAGGAATGTTGAAAAAGCAAAGCAAAGCTGGCAGCATCACAATTCCAGACTTCCAGCTCTATTACAAAGCTGTCATCATCAAGACAGTATGGTACTGGCAGAAAAACAGACACATAGATCAATGGAACAGAATAGAGAGTCCAGAAATGGACCCTCAACTCTATGGTCAACTAATCTTTGACAAAGCAGGAAAGAATGTTCAGTAGAAAAAAGATAGTCTCTTCAACAAATGGTGTTGGGAAAATTCAGCCACATGCAGAAGAATGAAACTGGACCATTTCCTTACACCACACACAAAAATAGACTCAAAATGGTTGCAAACAATATGTGTAGCAAAATCCCAATTTGGGAGGCTTGGGTGGAGGTATTATGTGTAGAAAGTAACAGCATGACACAGAAAGTACATGCTATTTGTTAATATATAGGAATGTAAAGGTACAGAATAAAGCCTGGAAAGACAAACCCCAGTGAGTAACACAGCCTACCACAGGGACTAGCATGTAGCTGATGGTAAATGGGGACTTAAAAGTTCGGTGCTTATATTTTTATGAGAATATATTTATGTATTTTAAAATAACAGACTTTTGGGGCACCTGGGTGGCTCAGTCGTTAAGCGTCTGTCTTCAGCTCAGGTCATAATCCCGGGGTCCTGGGATCGAGCCCTGCATCGGGCTCCCTGCTCGGCAGGAAACCAGCTTCTCCCTCTCCCACTCCCCCTGCTTGTGTCCCCTCTCTCGCTGTGTCTCTCTCTGTCAAATAAATAAAATCTTTAAAAAAATAAAAAAATAAAGTAACAGACTTTTGAAAAGAAAGTAGGGGGAAATGCCTAAATCATCTCTTCAGATTCATGCTTTCTCTGACCTTCTCCCACCCAGGTGGCACCCAAATCATCCTCCTTCCCTTGACCCAATCCCTGTCTCTAGAGTTGAAAGTTCAGGCAACAACCTTCCCCAAAGATGTATGACCAGGGGACAAATCGTTTTTAAAGGAGGAACTCTTCTCCCAACCCCCCTCCTCCAACCCATGTTCTACTTCAGCCTATACACAGAGAGGAAGATTCACCAGCATTTTCTCTGGGAAGGAGTCACCCCTGTCTGTACTCTTCCCTTCTCTTCTTTACTTTCTTCCCTCCCTTCCTCTCTCTTCTCTCCCTCTCTCCCTCCATCCCTCTGTCCCTTCCTCTCTGTCTCCCAGAACTGCAAGGGCAGTAGAGTTCTCTCTCCTCCCCTAGTTACCATACTCATTGGGTTCCCTACTAGAAAAAGCCCCACTCCAGCTTTCTTCTCTAACACAGGACTTGTCACCTTGAGCCAGGTGGGAAGCAGGAACTTCATTTCTTCAACGATGCTGCACTAGTATGAGGCATGAATTCTCACTTTGATAGGCAAATGCACCCAGTATCAGTTCAGGCTGTGTTTGTCCATTCTGTTTTCTCTCCATCTGCAGCAGCAGCGACCCACCTCCTGGGTTGACTCAAATGCCCTGGGGAACTTCTGTAACCACAGCCAGGGAAGGGCTGTGTGTCTACCTACTCTCTCAGTCTTGGCTAGTACCATGTAGATGGCCTTAGCTGCTGGGCTGTTCTTGACATTGTTGGTGAGATTCTGCTTTCACCTCAGTGACCTGGTGTAGTTAATCTTCAAGGTGGTCACCCAGTAGCCCTTGGCCCTGCCAGAGTATGTGCCCCATTCCTTATTGGGGTCCCCCAAAACAAACATGCTGGTTCTCTCCCTTGGCTAACCTCCATGCCCCACTAGAGACAGAGGAAATCATTGGATCTCTATGATATGGAAGGGGCCAGGAGTCTTCACATGTCTACATGCACTAAATCTCTACTTCTCTGTGCCATCACACAGATGGAGCTGCCAGCTGTGAAGGGCCCCATGGGCAGCAGGGTGCCAATGATCATTCACTTCTGAATCCCCCAAATGCTGAGGTTGTACTTGCCTTGAGCCCAGGCCCTTGCTCCATGGTAACCACTGGAGGACTGGGGGAGAAGGGTCAAAACACAGTGCCTAGTTATTTCTTTCTATCCAAACTTTCTCTTCCTCTCTCCAGTCTCCAGCCCATTTCCTCTAGTCTTCAGAGCATATCTACTACAAATCTCCTGCTGTGTCTGTCCATGCTGGTGAGTAAATCCATACTGTACCACATCAGAGAAAAGGGCTTTGTTTTTTAACTTAAAAGCTAAAGAATAAAGTGTCTTTGCCCCAAGATAAACTATTCCTGGTGTCAATATTCTCCAGCCAAAGACCACCAGGAACACATTTGTAGTTCATCAAGTTGAGTTTATTGCTTGCTGCAAGATGGGGGGAAAGGCACACTTTGGGGAATTGTGGTACATCTTATTAAAGGGGGGTTATAAAGAACTTATAAGATTTTGCTTTGTGTTCAGTGATTTGGTGGAGGGTTGAACAAAGCAGACTTTTGCTCTGAATTGGCTGCTGCAGAAAGCAGGGGTAAGGTCATCTATCTCTGGGTATCTTAATAAATCTTATCTGGAAGGAGAGAAGACTAGATCAAGTATGATCTGTGGCTAAAGCCATACTTGGTAAAGAAAAATAGTCATTCACATTAGTCAGGAGAGGGGAGGGTTCATATTTTGTGGTTTAGGCAATACAATCATATTTTGTGGTGGGGAGTCAGACATGGCTGTAAAGTAGACTTGGCTTTGTTTTGCTCCATCACGACCATAGAGTGGCCTCTCCTAGTGTTGACATTCTATACCATTGTTCATGTTCAGCAGGAGAACACCAAAGCTACTCAGTAGTGCCAGGCTGAGTCTTCCAGATACCAGGAGCTGTTCTTCTCTTTCGATTGGTTAGCTACAAAGGTTCACATCTGTACCATGTCAAGCAGGAAATGGCACATCAATTATGAATTTGAAGGGGCCTAAAGCTGATGATGCTGTTTGTCCCTAATTTGGCTTCATGTGTCTGACCTCAACTGGTCAAAACTCAGAGAAGGAGGGGGCTTGTGGTTTGCAGTCCCAACACCCGGCGTAAGGAAGAAACCTTGTGAGCTTCAAGGGCCAGCATCGGAAGTTCCAAGCCCCATGCCAGGGCCACAGCAGCCAGCTGGAGTGCACATGAACCTTTGGTCCCTGTTGGAACAGCAGTTGGACATGGCTCTGGGTACCGCAGGCTCAGCTGAGCAGGTATATCCCTGGGAGGGAGTCTTGTTATTTCAAGAAAGGCTCACCTCCAAAAAGGTGAAGTTTGATATACAGGCTTTTTAGTGAGAGGTGTATGGAATAATGTTTGCAGCTAGGGCATGCTTTCTTTCCTTTAAATGTGTCTTACGAGAACTACTATAAACTGCAAAGAGCACCTAAGTTCCCCAAGAGCCGCTGAACATTAACATGTGAATCTGATCTTTAAACCCTTAGCGTTAGGCCGCATGGAGGCATCACCAGCTGCCTTAAATTATGGTCCTGCAGTTCTATTTCAGGTCCTGCATCTCTACAACAAGAAGTGGCAGATTTTATCAATGAACAAATACAGAGGAACTACGTGGCTAGCACAAGAGGGGTGGAGTGGTTGATCACAGAGGAGATAAGTCATCTTCTTAGAATGAAAATCAGAAAAAAAAAAGTCTATGAAATTTATTTCAGACCCAGAGTCTTAGAAGGGAATTAAAAAGACTTTAGCAGGAACATGCTGCCTCTATAAATTAGGTTTACTCAGTGACTCAAGGGAGAACTGGATCAGTTTAAGAAACAAGTTCTAGCCCTTCAGTCAGAACACTTGCTATGGGAAAGGAGAAGGAAAATATATGTATAATAGAAAAAGACATACTGATTAACCTGCAGGGAGACAAGACTTGCCTTTGGAGAAAAGGCCCAGAGATCTCAAAACAGATTTGAAAGGAAAGAAGCTTATACTCAGACCTAACTGTTGAAAAAGCTACGATCAGGGATGAGTAGGACATTTTAGTTATTGCTAGGTCAGAGAGGGTGAGGGAGCCAGGGTGATCCCACAGAGGAAAACAGGGAGACCATAGAGAGCAAGAGAATGATGGCCTGGAGACACAGTGGCTCAGGAAACTCCCCAGGGCCACCCTCTCTAAACCTCAGGTGCAAAATTAATAAGAACAATGGGGAAACCACCCTTGGATGACTGGGACATTCACAGGAAACATACAGAATATTTGCAATGACTTGAGAGGGGAAGACCAGAAAACTCGGTATGAAATACTTCAGGAATTAGCAAGTGAATGTCAAGGTAGACACAGCCGGCACCGTGAGAGAAAAATGCCTGAGACATGCAGGGGGTTAGGAGTACAGAAGGAAGGATGACAGGATAAAGTACAGCCTGGCAGGATACTGGCAGCTTGAGTCCTGGCCTGAGTTACAGGCTGGGCATATTGTGGAATTAATTGCCTGATTTAGGGAGGGAAGGTAGCAGGATTTGTTCAAACAATGGAGAATTCCATGGGGCCCCTCTGAGGCAGAAACTGAGCCAGTCTGAAAGGAAAGAAGTCCTTGTTGGCAGGAAGAAAAAAAAAGTTTGAGCTCATGTACATGTGTTTCTTCAACATGATGAGCTTGGGGCTGGTGCTATGATAATCTTGTTAATCCTACTGACTGCATAGGATTAAGTCAATGTTGAAGAGGATGGGACATTCTAGTGTGTGCCCAGGGTTTCAGGGCTGCAGAGAGAAGCTGGGCTTTGCAGAAGGAGGCCCTTCTTACTAGAGAGAGGGTAAAACAGGAAAGCAGGAATTGGGCATTAATCTTTTAACTTCAATTAACAAGCCAAAAATTTTAGTTTCGAGTCTTTGGGGGCTTTAAAGATGAAAGAGAATGCATATTCAAGTTTGAGACACTGGCATACTGCTGGCACTGTGTTATTTGAGCTAAGGTTATGCCGGCTAGCTTTTAAGTTCACTTAACCATCTCTGGTGAGCTGTACTAAACTGCATGGCTGGACAGAAGTGGATTTAGGATATAGAAAAGGGAATGAATTTTTGGCCTAGGCTACAGTATGGCCTTGGAGCTGCTTTAAGTAAAATCCTGTCCTGACCCATGTCAGAGGGCATTAAGCGTTGGCACTGGGTTTGGCAATTAGTAGAGTAAGTGGTCAGACCCTCCTCACCTGCAGCCAAATTTAACCCATGTTCTTTTTTTGGACTGGCCACCAACTAAGAATCATTTTTTACAGTTTTAAAGGGTGGGGAGGCAAATAAAGAATATACAACATAGACCATGCGTGACCTCAAAAGCCTAAAATATTACTATTTGTCCCTTTACAGAAAAAAATTTCCTCTACTGAGAAAAAACACTTCCTTCTCTCCACATTCCTGCCTCAGCCCACCAACCCTGCCCCTCTCTGTTGGGTGTTGGGCGAGAGCTTCAACTTCCTTCCCACTCCTCCTCCTGAGAGGCAAATGAGTGGTGAGAAGCACCATAAGCTGGGCCCTGTCCCACATAATGAGAATTGGCATTACTTTGCTCAAAAGGAGAAGTCAGCTCTTTCCTTCCCATTGTCTTGGCCCCAGCTTTGCCTGGTGAATGGGTTTATGAGACCATGTGATAGACAAAGTTCTATTTTGTCTGGCAAGTCCCTCAGTTCAGACTTCTGGGGAGGTAAGAATTGGGAGCCACAATTTGACCTTGGGTGCAAGCTACATTCTCCAAGCAAGTCTTACACATAAGCCCCAGGAGGGTGCCCATCAATAAAGGTGATCGCAGGATTCTTAGCAGGTGACTCGTGGCTGCCTTCACATGACTAGAACTTGGCTGAGGTACACTCCATCCTCCAGCGTTTTTATTCACATGCATAGGTCCTTAAATCCCTTCTATAAATTAGAAGGAAAACTGAGGAAAATCCTTTAGGGAGGCCTCATCTTTCTCTTAGAGATTCGCATCTTGCTATAAAGAAAATAGTGATTATGAAATTAAGTTTCTAGAATCAGACATACTCGGACTCCAGCTTAGTCATTTACTGTCTGTACAAACCTTTGGCAAATTCCTTTAACCTGTGACTCAGTTCTCTCATCTGTTAAGTGGGGATTAATAATAGTACTATAATAGCATGCTTTTGAAGGCACTTTACAGAAAGCTCAACTCAAAACTGGCTAAACAATGAAATAATTTATTGCTCACATACTGATAGTTCAGAGGTAAGGCAGTCTTCAGGGTTGGTTGATTCAGCAGTGCCATGAATGACCTTCATTCCTTTTATTTTTCTGCCCCACCATCAACAGTGTCAACTTTCCCCTACAGCACTCGGAATGTAGGTTGTCCCACCCTCATTTTGAGTGCTTTGGCTTTTGAGGGATAGAACAAAGTAAACTCGGTGTGGGGCTCTGAGTGGGAAAAGGGGTGAACTGTAGCAGTCTCTGTCAGTGCCTCCCCATGTCCCCTCACCCCTACTATGTCAGGGCATAGTGGCTTGACTTCCAACTTCTAGCACATGAATTGCCTTACCTGAGAGCTTTATCTGCCTTCCAGAGCCCATATCAGGACAGAAGAGTGAGAGTATAACACATCCATTTACCTAGCTCCATCAAGAGGGAAAACATGGAAGCATTCTACTCTAGCCCACAGTTTCCCAAGCAGGTTTAGCACCAGTCACCCACTGTGCTAGCTGACTCAAAAATGCACTTGTTTGGGCTGCCTTCCTTTCTCTATCTTAACTTCTCCATTCTGTTTGCTGGCATTTCCTGTGCCTTCAAATCCCTATATCTGGGTCTGATCTTTCCAGAAACCTATCTATGACAGACACCTTTAGAGTTGATGGGAAACCAACTCATTACTTTAAAAACTTGCAAAGGAGGAGAAAGAAACAAGCATTTATCCCGCCTATCCTACATAGAATGAAATAACCTTAACAAATATTTGACAAGGAAAAGTCTTTTTATAGAAGACCTCCAACTGGTAAATTAAGAAGAAATTACTGAATTAAGTAGTATCATTTGAAAACTACTAAAGAATTACTGAATCTAGGCAATTATCATCAATGACTTCTAAACTCAAAACAGAGACAACTGGACATCCTGATATACCTCCTATCGGAAGCACACAGCATTACCTGTGAGGTACTTTTGTTTCTCATAATTCAGTGCTGAATCCGACCAAGACTCTAGACCTAACTACCAGGTTACAGGAAATGCAAGGAATAAAAGGAATAAGGAATAGATTAAACTTTACTCCAGGGAGGCAACCAGCAAATTCCAAACTATGAGAACTCTACACAAAAAACAACCAATTCCTTCAACAAAAAATAATAATAATAATAATTGCAAAAAAGAAGAAAAGAAAATAGAGAGGAGAATCAACAGGCTTAAGGGACATATTAACCAGCTGTAATAATGATTTTTTTTTTTTTTGGATTATCCATGAGGGAGAAGGAGGGAGGGGTGGGAAGAAAAGCAGAGGGGAGGAGAACAGAGGGAAAGAGATGAGATGTTTGTCCTATTTTCAAGTGACTCGTCCTTTAAAGAAAAGACTGTTTATTCAATAAGATTTCCCTACTAATTGACTAGTCGTCATAGCAGAACTGCTTCTTGGCATCAGAGAATGAAAAAAAGAGATGAGAAGCCTAATTGGAGTTGGAGAGAGCTTTGAAAATGAGAATGCAAACTTAATGAGCATTTGGTACTCTATTTTTTCAAGTGTATTTAAATCCAACCTAGAAACCCTGGAGTTTATGAGATCTTGGCAGGGTGGGAAGGAGGGGTTTCTAAGCCATTTATTATTAAAACATTCTTGTCTTTGCCCTCTCCTCTGCTTTTCTTCCTATATCCTTCTTACAAAGAAAAGACAATTTCTCCCTTTTCCTTTAAGTTAAATATCCATTCATCTCTGAGAAAATGGCACCTGTGCCCCAACGAACTTCATGGAGTTTAGACTCAAGGACCTTTTCGACATCAGATAGGGCTTGAATACAAAAAGCTTCAGTGAGCTTATTTGAAGGGCAGCTTTTCTGAATTGCAGGCTTGTTTTTGAAGGCAAAAAAGGAGACTATATTTGTTAGCATAAATACTTGCTTCAGCATTTCCCCCATTTATTCTACCTGAGCAGGTGCACAGTCCTTTAATCATAACCATCAAGAAAGGAAAGCTTGCAATTTCCATCACATAAAAAGAAAGATGAAATAGAGGGGGGTCAAGAAGAGGGACAGAGTGTGAGAAACAGACACATATGCCAAAAGACAGGCATTGGGGGAGGAAGTGGGATGGGGGAGAGAGAAGGAGGAAAAGAATGAACACATGGTTTTATCTTTTTCTCTGTTATTATTTTATGAATAACAGATAATTCTTGTTGAGTCGAGAAATATTGTTTTAAAAGTTTCACCTTACTGGATTCTAAAGGCCTTTCAGAATGTTCAAAAAGTAAAAGAAGAATATTCAAGATAAAGAATTAAATGACTCCTTATTTACATTCATCCCCTCCTCACCTTGTGAGGGAGGTAGATACTATAAAGGACTCCTTCTTTTTCTTTTCTTCTTATTCTTTTTTTTTTTCTTTTGGATTGAGCACACAGAGGGATATATTTTAGAGAAAACCCCAGGGAGGGACAAGTTGCATTACTTAGAAAAGAGACCAGAAGATCTAGAAAGGAAGATCCAAAAAGAGGCACCTAGAGGAGCACGAATGTGGAGATGTGGAGACAGCATGGGAGAAGCAGCATGAAGGGAAGGTATACACACACATATATATAAACAATTATAAATACATATACATATGTATATGTATTTATATACACATATACATACAGAGAGAGAAACAAAAAGCTCAAGGCAGACCTGGTTGAGAGTAATGTCAAGGACGGTGCTTTTGGTTTGAAGGAGTAAAGTGTAAAAACCCAAAGACAGGGACCATAAAGACCTATAATATAACCTCCAGCTAGGAAGATGTGCCAGAACTTTCTCTTGTCTCACCATGCATAGACTAGACTATGTTTTATCAGAAGGAGGGAGGCAGGGAGCCATCCAGAGAGAAATCTGATCTCTTAGTGAGAAAATAATTGTAATTCTCTACTAATGCTCACCCAAACCCTTGAGGCAGTTGAACAACCACTGGTTGGGTTGTCATGCGTTGTAAGCTTATCCTACCAATTATCAACCTCAAAATGACAAAATCACAATTTAGCCAATGAGTCATCAGTGGGTTAGACACCTGCCACTATGCATTCAGCTCCAATCTAAATGCACTTCCTGTAGCTTGATAGAGAAGGGTTTCTACTTGACTCATCAAACACTTGAGCAATCAGAACTATATCAACTATCTGATACTATGAGACATTTTGATTTAAAAAAATCAATGTACAGAAAAGCAGCTCTTTATGTCATTTATAATAAAAAGGCATTGATTGTATCGTGTAACCCAGGTGTTATTTACGTGGCTGTCAGGAGGATTAAGCTTTATTATGTATGGCCCAACTGCTTGATTCAACACGCCAAAGCCTTCCCTGATGCCTAGCATGCCCACTAAAATGTCCTTAATACTCTTTGCTGTAATTTACAGTATTAAGTCAAAAGGGATTGAGGGTAATTTTTTAAGTCCTAATGACTGATACCAAATCAAATAATCTACTTGGAGATATAGTCACAAATGTTTCTCTCACCATTAAGAAGGAATCATGCCACAGCTAACAGAACTCAGAGAAAGCACAAATACAACAAATCGCTACCAAAGTAAAATATATCGGAAACAAAATCCTGTGGAAAATTCTCTCTGGAGGACATGGAACTAAACACTGTATTTATTTATTTATTTTACTTGTATCAGATCTACTTCCAAAAACTACATCGAGGAATTTATAAGAATCATACATACAAAAAAAACATTGTGTAGGAAAAGATAATATATTAAAGATATAAGCTATTGCTAAACAACTCTGTTGAGCATTACATATGATACTAGCAGCAAAAGCAAAAAGAGAATAAGACAACGTACAAATGACTCATTTCCCAACCCAAAGAAAGCATTAAATAGATACATAAATAAATCTTTATATAAGTATGTTCCTCAGGAAGGGAAAACATTTTCCTGTATAAAACTCTGAAAGATATTTACCTTATACGTCCTCATACAAAGGCCATAAAGCAACTTAGTATCTTCAACATCCTTCTTACTGGATCCGATGTCTGGGGGACTTTATCGATACGAATAATCACTTAAACTTGGCACAGAGCAAAGTACTAAAATATTTGTAACCCTCAAACTTCAGTTTGGAAAATTATGTTGATCATCCTTTCTGCAACAATGTGAAATGCCCACAGTTTTCAAAAAAGAACTGATTTCGCTGTGCAGCGTTGCTGGTATAGTGGTGAGCATAGCTGCCTTCCAAAAAAGAACTGATTTCAGTCCTACCACCCAGATTTCCCTATCTCTTCATAGAAGAGTCTCAGTAAATAGTTACATGGCTCCCAAATTGGAGAGTAGAATAATGAGAGAGGCAGCAACAACACCACGCATCTAGGTATTCCCGTAAGTCCATCCCCATAAAGTAAAAAATGAGTTAACCTACTCAAAGGAGCTTCCTAAAATTCTAGAAAATCAGTATTATCCAAATAGTCAAATCAAAGTATTAGAACTGACTTTTGGGGGTGGGGGAGGGAAAGGAAAGCAAGCGTTCAGTATCTTTTATCATAGAGTTTCATTGGATAGAGCATGAATGCCTTTCATCTTTACCACTTCTCTATTCAGACACTGTTTAGAAACATTTAAGGTTTTGATAGTCTTTTAATTCACCTGGACAAACAGGGATGGTTGGAATTCAATTTTGGAAAAAATGATACAGCCATTTGAAAAAGCTTTCCCTTTTATTCTCCCTGAACACATTTTTGGCATCTTATTAACATTTTCCAAATTGAATGAATCTGTCTCTTTGTGTTAGCAGATAACTTAAGAATAGAGAGAGGGCAACAGTCATTGGCAATTTATCGTCCTTACTGATAAATTGGAACCTGGGCTGCCTAGAACATTAAGTTATAAGGGCAGCAGAGACATCTGAAGAGTCAATGATGCAGATCAAATGATGTCACGGCACACTCTGCTTCCCCCCCGAAGCACATCAGCTGGATGAGGACATTCTTTCCACTCATTCAACTCTGCAGAAGTTGACAATCACATTTTTCCCAGACAGTTTTGCTAAGTCAACCTGTCTCAACATAGGTGTAGTCTTAAATCATCCAAACAAAACAAGGAAAGAGAAAGAGCTGTGAAATCCAAAACAGCAAAGAAATGAGAGGCACCGTTTCTCATACACATAAAATGCATTCACGTGTACCAGAAAACAACTTGTCACAAATATATAGGAATATCCTGGACATTTATTTATTAGTAAGAGCCTTACCATGACCTTTTTATCTCTCCAGCCTCCTCTTATACCTGCCTCCGCTGCACTGGTCACTATATTCCAACCACACTGACCTTCCTTCTGTACCTCCAACATGCCACCTCATCATCTGCCCAGGGCCTTTGCCCTCACTCTTCCTGTGCATAGAACATTATCCCTGCCTATCTCCACATGGGGGATTCTTCTCATAATTCCAGTCTCAGATCAAATGTCCACTTTTCAGAAAATCTGTGGCACTTACAATTATATGAAATTATCTGTTCACTTTTAAAATGTTTTCTTTACTTATGCACTTTCAGGTGCACACAATTGGATTAATCATAGTATGGTTTTTGACACACCCTCGTTATTGGTCCATACATGATCCAATTCATTTAATTGGGTTTTTTTAGTAATGTGATAACCATTCATGACTTGAAAATAACTTACATCCATAGTTGATTCTCATTATTTCTGGTAGTTATGTTCTGTAAAGTCACCACACACACCAAATTAGCAAGTACTGAAGCATTGCTCCAAGAGGAAATACAGGATTATGTTCCTGCAAGCCTCTGGTAACAGTTTCATCAACCAATCCATGACCTTGTTTTATGTGTGCTCCTGTTGAAAGACTTCTTATTTAATATATATTGTTGATTCATTAACATTGAACCAATGGCCAACAGCACTATAACTCGTGCCTGCACAAAGCTGAACAAAACACACATATTTTCTCCATAAGGCTTAGTAGGCCTCCTTGAGCTTAGGAACACTAGATAGCACTTCAGATACTTGGGACTCTTTTTAAACAGTGAAATCACACACACACACACACACACACACACACACACACAAATGCAAAAAGCATGACACTAAATAAACCATGCAAAGGACACTTGCTTACCATATCAGAGCTGAAAAAAGAAGGCAGAGCATTGCCTTGTTCAACTTGAGCTGGGAACACACATGTGGTGTTGGGGAGCTCAAATTTCTCACCACTCTGAGCATGCCTGCAAATGACCACAAAAGCACTGTGAGTATTGATCTTGGGGTTACAAATAAATTTTAGTGAGTGGACAAATTTGCAAATATGAAATCTGCAAATAAACTGTAAATATATGGTCTTCCCTCCCAACCCATTTGCCAGTCCCCTCTCCCGCAAGGTAATCATCAATCTAAATCTTTAGAAAGCTATGGTTTCCCTGTTTCATTGTTTGTTTGTGTTTACAGCTACATGAGGTCATCACAAAGGTTATTTTTAATTTTAGTTGCTAAGTGTGTCTATCCATTAGCATCTCTACTCCCTGAAAGTGGGACTCCTGAAGTCTTGACTGCTAGGATTTAAACTATCTTTTAACAGAACTAGCCCCTTTACCAGATGTGTTAGTTTCCTAGGGTTTCTGTAACAAAGTACCACAAACTGGGTGACTTAAATAACAGAAATTTGTTGTCCCACGGTTCTGGAGGCTAGAAGTCCAAACTTCAGGTGTAGGCAGGGCTGGTTCTTTCTGAGGGCTGTGAGAGAAGGATGTGTTCCTGGCCCCTCTCCTTGGGGCAAATGACAATTTTCTTGTGTCTTCACATATCCATCTGCAAAATACCTTTTATAAGCACACTCGTCATAATGGATTAGGGCCTACCCTAATGACTTCATCTTAACAGCCTATCTAAAGACTATTTCCAAATAAGTCCACATTCTGAGACACTGAGAATTAGGACTTCAACTTATGAATTTTGCGGGGACACAATCCAGCCCATAACATCACATCTTGAGCACCTTGAGGACCAGAGTGTGTCTCATTTGTTGTTGTAGCCTCAATGCTTAGTATAATGCAGGCCTTAAAGTTCATTGAGTTAATTAATAAAGCTTTTTACCAATGGCTACTCATCTGTTAACTTAAGAATATGTGTTTTGATCTCAACTGTATTTTTTTTTCAACTGTATTTTTTTTAATACTGAAAGAACTTAGGCCCCTGGTTAAAGTTCAGAATTTTCAGAATGTGAAATTTACACACAATCTTGTTGTAGGAGACAATTGATTATTCTAGCAAAGCTGGGAAAGTTTAGTTACAACAACATGCAACAAAATTTAGAATTCACAGACATTTAACAAGGATCTTAATTAAAATACCTAACCTCTTCAAAGCAATTTTCTCATATATTATTACATCATGTTCTCAAATCTCTCATTCATTCATCAAATAATTATTACATGCTTATTATTTGCCAGGTGTGGCATTAAATACTGAGGATATAATCCTGAACAAAACTCCGTTCCTGCATCAGGAGGTTACAGTCAGGGAAGGAGGCAAACTGGTCAAGAAACAGTGTCTGGCCTGTCAGACCTGTGCATAGCCAGGACAGGTATTGTTATCTTATAAAGAGAGATTAAGACACCTACATTAAATGTTCTTCTGATGAGGATCATGAAATTCCTATACCATTCATCCTTTCTACAAATGAAGAAACCATCTAAGAGCAAAAATAGTGATTTCCTAAATACAAGATGTATATTATGTTACAGGAGTAAAACTCAGCTCTTACCTCCATGACTAATTCTCTCCACGCCATGTGACTGGGCTAGTTAGAAAGAGAGAGGAAACTTTCCTGAAGGTTATACCAATATTTCCAGACCAAAATAATATCTCATCTATCTAGAAGAGAGATGTCCTTCAGGAGCAATGGAAAAGCATGGTACAATAACTTTTCTATAAGTCTTTATCCGGCAACCTACCTAGTGCACGACCAAGAAGTGGGATGTAAGTTTTCTTTAAAAGCTATTATGGATGTCAAAAAGTCAATGAACTTTTTCATACTATTTTCTGACATAACTTGGTTCATAGGACAGCCCCAGAGATCCCCCTGAAAACCAACCCATTCATTTCACACACCACTCTAGCAAACTTAATGTAACATTTATAAACTATAACTTCACCCACCTTAGAGGGATTTATAGAAAAGTTTCTGTAAGAAATGAGTAATTTCAAAGTGCATTGTGTTTACCCTGAGTTTGTTTTTTTTTTAATTGGAGAGAACGCAAAGTCCTCAGCAATACTCCTTGAAATCCCCATTCCTGTCTCATCAGCTTCTCTTCCATACCGGAAATGCCTCCATGACTCTCTTCAAAACTCACATTAAAAAAATTAAAACAAGCAAAACACCACTCCTTTACCCTGGTTCATAGTTATGAAGGACCCCAAGACATGAAAAGTTAAAGACATGCCTTTCAGAACCACAAATATTTGTAGAGTAGCCACTAAGCTGATCCTCTGGGGATCGTGGGGGAAAAAAAAAATGAAACCTGGAGTCTGCCCTCAAGGTTCTGTCATCTGGTAGAAGATAAAAGGCATGTGTACAAACAAGCATAGGGCATGACAGACATGTTCAAAACCTAAGTGAGGCACAGGGTGTCATGGGTAAACTAAAGAAATTCTGAGTCTTCTCAATAATCTCCAGCTCAGCAGTTTGAGAAAATTGCTTGTCACCAAATGATAAAAACAACAAAATTTCCATTTTTTCCAATTAATGCAAGAAATTCCATTCACCAATGTACACTTCAAATAAGGGAGTTGTCTAACCAAACTGCGAGGCCTAACCATTATTACCAGCTCCCGACAATTGTTCATTTAAATGTCAGCAGCTAAGGTGGCTGAAAACACCACTGTGTGTAATCCTGCAATTAGAGACAATGAATGGGATCCATTAAAAACAATGGCAGCCTCTCCTCAGCTTCTGGCAACAGAAGAAGGATGGAAGCTAGGAAGAGGTCAAGTGGGGATAAGGTAGGGAGTGACAAACTGTTAGTAGGGCTGGTGATTTCCTGACACAAAGCTGCACTGATGTGACCACACTGTAGAAAACATTTCATTTAAAAACTGAAATGTTTTTAGTCAAGAATCTAGATGTCTCTCACTGGGATAATGGGCAATGTGGGGCACCTGGGTGGCTCAGTCATTAAGCGTTTGCCTTCGGCTCAGGTCATGATCCCAGGGTCCTGGGATCGAGCCCCACATCGGGCTCCCTGCTCCGCGGGAAGCCTGCTTCTCCTTCTCCCACTCCCGCTGCTTGTGTTCCCTCTCTTGCTGTGTCTCTCTCTGTCAAATAAATAAATAAAATCTTTAAAAAGATTTTTAAAAAATAATAATAAAATAAAATAAAAACTGCAATGTAGTGGGACACCTGGGTGGCTCAGTTGGTTAAGCGTCCGCCTTTGGCTCAGGTCATGATCTTAGGGTCCTGAGATTGAGCCCCATCAGGCTCCCTGCTCAGTGAGGAGTCTGCTTCTCCTTCTCCCTCTGCCCCTCCCCCCAGTTCATGCTCTCTCTCTCTCTCTCTCTCAAATAAATAAATAAAATCTTTAAAAACAAACAAACAAAACCTCCATATAGCTGGTGATCCCTCTGTATCTGAAATGGAATATGTTGTAGGCATGAGTCAGAAATCAGGACTAAGAGATCAGATAAGAAAGTTCAAAACTATTCTGGCCAATGAAACTTTTTCAATTATCAAACAAATACTACAAAAACAAACACTCTGCTAGGCATTGAGTATAAAAAATAAAGTGCCTGTGGAAGGTGTTCCAGTTACCTATTGCTACATAACAAACCACCCCTTTAAATGTCTTAAAAGAATTTATTATTACATTTCATCGTTCTTGGGGTTGACTGGCTCAGCTAGGTTCTTCTTGTTTGGGGTCTCTCATGTTTTTACGGTCAGATGTAATTCCAGCTGGCCTGGGGTCATCTGAATACTTGCCTGAGCTGGACCTTGGAGGTGGTCACTCCCAAGGCTGGCTATTCTTGTGAGCAGTTGGGTGGGAGTTCATCTGAGATAGTGGACTGCAGGCCCTTTCACCATATCTCCATGTGGTTTGAGCTTCCTCACAGCATTGTGTCCCAGAATAGTTGGACTTCTTATATGGTAGCTCAGGGCTCCAAGCTAACAAGGCAGAATCTGCCAATCCTCTTAAAGGCTGGACCTGGACTGTCATAGCATCACTTTAACCACAATCTATTAAGTAAGCATGCCACTAAGGCCAATCCAGATTCAAAGGGAGGAGATTAGAATTTCCCTTCTCGATGTGAGGAGAAGCAGAGAAGCAGGCCATTTTTAAAGTACCACAGAAGATAATACTTACACTGAAATCTTAACCTTGAGAAGCAACCAGCAGTGAAAATAATAGTTAAGAGCATTTTAGGCAGAAGACCTCTCCATGTTTCTGAGCATACATCTAGTCCATACATTGTACAGATACTATGCGTCAACTACATTTAACTTGCCCATTATCCCAGTGAGAGACATCTAGATTCTTGACTTCTTGCCACCATAAACAATGCTGCAATGACCATCTTCATCGTCTTATGGATCTGTGTGAGATTTTCTCTAGGATGATATCTAATCAGAAACAGCACTGCTGGGTCATAGAAGACATATGCACTTAACTTAGCTGACCTAACAATCTGCTTGCCAGGTTGTACTTCGGAATAGCTCTACTGATTTTTACAACCACCAGCAGTGTACAAGGGTTCCTATAGCTCCACATTCCCATCCTATGTTTAACATTATTCAACTCTCTAGTTATTGCCAACCTGATACAAGTAAAGCAGTACCTCATTATTCATTTGCAGTTCCCTAAATACTAATAAGCTTAAGCATCTTCTTGTAAGAATTTTGGCCATGTGTAGTACATCTTCTATGATTGCATGTTCATAGACTGCCCATTTTTCCATTTTCCATGACTGTTTTTTCTTGTTAATTTACTAAATTGTTTATTTCGACATTAGTTTCTTTTCAGTTTTAGACATTGCAAGTATCTTCTCCATGGTGTCCTCCTCAGAGGAGAACAGAAATCCTTATTTTTTTAATAGAATCAAATATCTGGGGATTTTGCTTTATGTATTACCTTCCGGGGTATAAGAAGTCCTTTTATCATCCCCAGGTTATAAAAACATAAGCTATATTATCTTCACACTTTTCCCTTTATATGAAGTTAGAAAAATATGGAGTCTAAATACCAGTGTTAGAAGAGATCCAGTTTTATTTTATTTTTTTTTATTTTTTTTATTTTTATTTTTATTTTTTCCAGAGTGTAAGTCAATTTTCCTAACATGATTTATTAAACAATCCAAAGTTGCCATATCCATTTACTTACTAATTCTTTCAAAGAAACAGCTTTTGATTGTGTTGATCTTCTCTATTTTTATTTTTGTTGTTGTTCTCTTATTCATTGTTTTTCACCCTTGTTTTCTTTCTGGTTCTTTTGTTTTCAACTCTTTAAAAAAATTATTAAATTGAATTGTTAGATTATGTTTTTCTTCCTGGTAAAAGTATTTAGACCTACAGATTTCTCAGTAAGTACTCATTTAGCCATGTTTTACAAATGCTAATGTATAGTATTTCAATTGTATTTCAGTTCTAACTATTCTGTAATTTTTCTTACAATTCATTTTTAACTGAAAGGTTATTTGGTCATAGGTTATTTAGTTTCCAAATAAAGGAAATATTCTTAGCCATATATATGTTACTAGTTTCTACTCCTATTGCATTAAGATCAACAAAAATAGGCTGCATATATTGATTTTTTGCATTTTATTAGACCTAGTATACTCTCAACATTTGAAAGCCTTTTTTATGAATTCAAAATTTTCTATTTTTTGCTAGTACTCTTTCTTCCAATTTCTGTGTATTTTAGTTGCCTGTGGTTGCTAGAACAAACTACCAAAAACTTGGTGTCTTAACATAGCAGTAATTTATTCTCACAGTTCAGGAGGCTGGAAGTCTGAAACAATTTCACTGAACCAAAATCAAAATGTTGCACGACCACTCTCTCTCTAGCAGCTCTAATGGAGAATCTGTTTCTTGCCTCTTCCATTTCTGGGGCTGTTGGCAGTCCTTGGCTTATAGCCATACCACTCCAATCTCTGCCTTGTGGTCACACTGCCTTTCCCCTTTGGTCTTTATCAAATCTCCCTCTACCTCTCTTTTATAAGGGCACATATGACTGCATTTAGGACCCACCTGGATAATCCAGGATAATTTCCCCATCTGAAAATCCTTAACTTATCATATCTGGAAAAATAAATTTATAAAGGTAACATCCACAGATTCCAGAGATTAGGATATAGATATCTTTTGAGGGGCTATTTTTCAGCCTACCACCGAAAGTTTAATCCATTTGTACTTACTTTAACTACCATCCTATTATACCTTATTTCTCCCTTCTTATATCATGCTTTCCATCGTCCCACTACACTTTCTTTAATATACTTTATATTTTCCACTTAACATATTTTCTTTCCTGCCTTTTAGTGGATAGACCAACTTTTCTTCTGCTGGCTTAATAGTTACAAATCCTATTTACATTCATATGGTGGTTGTCCTTGGGTCTTTTATCAGGAGACTTACTAAGAATTCATAGCTTCAAGAAAAAGTTTGCCCCAAAGCACAATTCCAGCCCATAACCTCTATAAGCACTGTCCTGCCATGAGACTTCCCACTCCCCTTTTCCCTCCCTCCTCTACACACCAGAAATTAGTCCCATTTTGTTGAGCTCTACTACATGGCAGGCACTGTGCTAAGCCTTTAAACGTGTCATCTCATTTATCCTTATAACAATCCTGTGCAGTAGACATTAATGTTCCACTTTGTCAAATGAGGAAACTGAGGGTCAAAGAACTTTCCCAAAATCACAGTTAGTAAGTGGCAGCGCTGGATTTCAAACTCTTGAATAGCTTGATTGTATTGCAACTTTGCAGTTTGTCGTGACAATGAGATGGAATTATATACAAAGTCATGTTGAAGGCTTGCTTTTTTCTGTTAAAAATGCCACTGGTTTGTAAATGAAAACATACACTGTGTCCAAAGATGCCTGAAATAATCTGCTTGATTTTTTTGGAACTATACAGTGGAAATAGTATGGTTTTTGGAATGAAAAACCTGAATTCAGTCTCAGCTCTCCTACTTCCTGGAGAGCTGAATCTTATACAAGTCACAAAACCACATAAGCATCATTTTCTCCTCTTTAAAATGAAAGCAATGATAGTGTCTACCTCACAGAGTTCTTGTGAAAACACATTTATGTTTTGAAACTTTTCATGTTTTGAAATTTTGTATATTTATTTAATCTTGCCTATTAAACAAAATGAATCATCAAAAATATACCCCCCAAAAATCTATATATACCTGGAGGTCCTTGATTTTTGGAAATATTGTTAGATTGACAATCAGGAAAATGTGGTTTCTAATTTTATTTTTACCTTGGTTTCCTCAGCAGTCAGATGAGGAAACTCAACTCGATGATTTCTAAGGCACTTTTAACACTAATCCTCTCGGAGTCTACTTGCACGGACAACAGAACTGAAACTGACGTTGCAGTTTTTGTTTTGAGTGAGTGCCACCCAGAGAGAATATTTATGGAGATAAATACAAACAGTGGTAGCCTGTGTTTTTGTCATATTTTCCTCAACATCAGAATAATGGCCAAATGAGATATTATATTAAACTTTGTTGTCAGGTTGCTGCCCATTGATCAGAGAGCAACTCCTGGGAAAAATACTGCAGTGATGTCCACTGAAATATGACCTTTTAGCTCAGCCAAACAAGGAAAGCAGAGAAGTATCTTGTTTAGGTTTTTAGTGGAGTGGTCTACTAGTGCTTGTGTTCCCATAGGCTACAACAAAACCCAAAAGTCGAGAGCCTAAATCTTTAGAACTGGGCCAAGTAGCACATGAAATATTATAGTGTAATTTTTGATCTAAAAAATTTCAAAGTATACTCTTCTTATAATATAAATAACAATCAGAATCTTCTTGGCTCGTGGGGAAAAGGTGAAAAGGGGGAGGTGGTTCATATCAGATTTAGGTAGATTCAGGAAGAAGTGAGTTTTTTAAGATTATTACAAGGGAACATGAATTAAAAGGGTTAAGAAACACTGCCTTAGAGAGATAAAATAAGCTGCTCCTTAAAAGATTTTGTTTAATTTGGTTAGGTTTTTGACCAACCACAGATCCAAAACTGAAAAGAGCACATACTCAATATGCACAATACTCAAGAGTGGCACCTCAAACTCCTAGAAACTCATGAATCAGCTCATAAGAACATGAATCAAGGGCTTGATTACTAACAATGCCTCCCTGTATCCAGAATCCATGAATTCCCCAGCATATTTGTGATATACTGTGTTGGAAAGTTATTTTCAATGTTCCCTTCCTTTCAATGTTCAGAACAAGTCATACTGGGTACCTGAATAAAGGCCATTTGCAAACTTTAAATTGCCAGCTCTCCTCTTGGCTGACCAAAGCAGAATATTATGAAGAGCTTGTCCCCTAATCCCTGCAGATTGTTTCTCAAGTTGCCACCTAACCAAATTTATACAGTATAACGGAACCTCTGTCCACTCTGTCCTTGTTGTGCCCTTTGATTACATTTATTTAATGCCATGCAAAGGTGAGGGCAATTATTCTTAGATCGGTGTTTATATCCTGCTTTGGACCACAATAAACAACTAGTTACTTCCCCAGGGAAAGACCAAATTATGCTGCCCTGTGTTTTCCAACCCATGTTAGGCTTTGAATCTTGAATAGTACACAGTAATTTCACAGTGTTTTGGACAATGTGTACAGTTTTGAGGCTGGGGCATTCTTGCTGACCACTGTTTATCAAGTATGTGTATCATGCCTGCCCAAGAGGGAATTTCAGATTGAGATTGAGCTGGCATTCATGAAGTACCTTCTCTAAGCCAGCAATTTCCTAAGCACTTACACAATAATGAATAGATATAATAAGGGGATTATTTGATAATCAACTTAGTGGGGAATGCGGTTTGGCTCAAGATATCTTCCCTACTTTGGGTTTACCTGATCAGTCACCTTACAGAAGAGCCCTGCAGGCTCTCGTGTTATATTTTGCGAAGTCACATGTGTTTTCTAAACATGGCCACCTTTGCTGTTATTTGCCAACATCTGTGAGAATATCCCTTCGTAGATTTATCACTTTGTCCCTACCAAGACTAGCAAGGTGAGGACAAGATGCCTAGAGAGCCAAAGAGGATCCTCTTGATCAAGCCAAACTCTTTGCCAACTCAGGGTCTTCTCACATGCTGTTCCCTCTTCCTAAATGCTTGTTCCCAATTTTTCTCCTTGCTACTTTCTACTTGTCCTTTAGTGATCAAGTCAAATGTCATTGCCTTAGAGATGCAGTCACCAGTCATTCCATGAAATTGAAGTTTTTCTTTGTTATGTTCCATCAGAGGTCTCTGTTCCTTTCCTTCTTGGAATGTATCACAGTTTGTAACAATATATTTATTTGTGTTTACTTGTTTAATGTCAATCTGTCCCACTAGCCTGTAAATTCTATGAAAGTACAGATTATGTCTATTTAGTTCAACTTAAGGGCAACTGAGGGCTTGCATTAGGCTAAAATGAAAACATGACTTTTAGAACATGGGTAGAATTACTTACAGATTCCAATAACATGAATTCATAAAAGTCCAGGTACAATTCTACACAAGGTCCTTGTGTTCTGACAACCAACCTTTCTCCCACTGTAGAATGATACAACTGACTCAGAGTTGTTAGCACCCTTTTTGTAAGAGCACAAATCTGGACAGCTATCTTGTGGCAAGTACAGCACAAAACTCTAAGCCTTTAAAAGATGCTGCGTCTGTGCTGCATCCATGGGGATAATTGATGGGCTTTAGCAAGTAGTACATTTGAATTTGGCACAGGTGTTTTCATGAAAGTATAGCAATGATCAGCTTGGAAAGGCCAGAGAAAAAGATATCATTTAGAAACAAGCATTCAGCTACCACAACAAAGGGCAGCTTAATATGAAGCCTGCCTTGGACAGTAAAAGCAGATCATTTAGAGTCACAAGAAACACAAAACCATTGATATAATGTTCCAGCGTATTCTTGGAGTGTCCTCAGAGTTCCCAGCACATTAAAGTAGTCTGATTTTTATACTTATGCACTTTCTCCAGCTATTCCAAATCCACTCAGTGAAAGAGGAAAACAGTTTTTCTTTCCTGAATCTTCCTGAACATTTTCTAGAGTTATGAAAAAATTGTGTCATGACTGACTGAATCAGAACAATCATTTGCTGTTTTGTTCTCCCAGCGAAAGCAGTGAACTCCCAACCCTAAGCAGATCCTATTGGCCCAACCCCACCCTGACAACACCGTCTGGGAAGCTCTTTTGGCAATCATACTCTGGCCCTTAGCAGCAATTTTACCACCACAGTTTAGTGTTATTTGAAAAGTGTGTTATAATGCCAAGGATAAGAGGTGATGAGAGAGATCCAGCAAATGGCACCCCTGAAATAATCTCCTTGTCACCATTTGGTGAATCTATGAGGTACCAATTCAGAAAGTCAAATACGGTCCACCTTCATACCAAAGGTCTAGCTAGTAACGACTGAATTAGAACCTAACACTGGTTTCTCGATTGTACTCTTATACTTGTTACTTTCTACCCTCCTGCCAGAACCAAGTATAGAAGAGCAGGTCAGCCTTGGGCTTACAAAGGAGCAACCCATGTTTCCAGTCCCAGGTCTGCCACTGTCTAGACGGTGGCAGACAAGTCACTTCATCTCTCTGGTTAATGAAAAGGTTAGGACAAGGTGATCTCTGATGTCGCTTCTAAATCATACAGTCTATTCTATAAAGATTGATCCAGGTCTCTCTACTGTTTTCTCCTTAACCTTTTAAGAAAGCTCCATAGCTTCTAGGGGTTGGTAGTGACACAAATTCTCTACTGTTTGTGTCTCAAAAAGGCCACCCTCAAGGCAGCCCTGCCTGGATCCCTCAGAAGAAACAGCCCTGGGTGCCTGGGTAGCTCAGTCAATTAAGTGTCTGCCTTCAGCTCAGGTCATGATCCCAGGAACCTGGGATCGAGTCCTGAATCAGGATCCTTGCTCAGCTGGGAGTCTGCTTCTCCCTCTGCCCCTTCCCCCACTCATTCTCTCTCTCTGTTTCTTTCACCCTCTTTCTCTCTCTCAAATAAATTTTAAAAAAAGAGAGAAACAAATAAACCAAAACAATCAACAGCATAAGCTGGGGATGTGATTATTTGTTTCAAATGTGTTTCAAAAAATAAAAATTAAAAAAAGAAGAAAGAGCCCTGAAATTTGTTCCTCAGACTCACTTCTCTAGAACAAAGTCAACTTCACCCACAGCCTTGAGAGACAGCTCCAGTCATCTACCAAGTATGCTCCACAAAACCGAAACTACACACCATTTCCCATGTTCTGAGACTTTGTTACCTGCATACAGTGGATGGTTTTTATATTAGAAGTGCTCCCTTGAATTTCTACAATACATAAAGACACTATTTTATTGAGTAGGGCAGTGTCACTTGGAAAGCGTTCCTAAAGGTCTCATCTGGTACCACCAGAGACTCCTCAAGAATTTTAGGTGGTATTCTACATAGCATCAATGAATCATTCAGTGCAGCAATTTAAATCCCAAGTAACACTTGTGATCTTGATAGATGCATGGTCCATAATCTTATACATTCATCTAAGGTATCTCTCAAATGGAGTGGCAGCAATGAGAGATCCCTGCAGGTCAGGCATCATATGAATCATAGGAAACAGGTTTGCTGACCCCAAACTCTTAAGAGACCCCAAAGCAGGCTTTCATTTTCTTTTGAAAACACACAGAATGTACTTCAATTCCAAGAGATAAAAAGAAATATTCAGGTGCTTGTCACTGGTACTTAGGAGAGGATTTTCACTTTCAACTGTGGTGCAGATTTGTAGCTTGTTTAGAATTTGATGCCATTCTCATCTTCAGAAGTTGATGCATGTGTAAATGCTTTAACACACAAAGCCCTTATGCCCCACAAGCACATTGACATTGAATTTCAGCATCTATTTGCATGTATTAGAAGGACAATATAACCCCAAACCAGAAGTAGGGAAGCAGCTCTCACCAGCTGATCACCCAATGGCCCAGCCTCCTCCAAGAATGGAAACTCTAACCAAAACATCAGCATTTTCACAAAACAATTATTCCACAGATAGGGCCTTAATCCAGGGCAGGTTCCAATATAATGTGTACTGTACAGTGTCCTCACCCACCAGGGGCTAAGCAGCCTAAATCATTAGTTTTGTTTCCATCATGCACAGGTAAATAATCACACCCCCAGCTTGTGCTGTTGATTGTTTTGGTTTATTTGTTTCTCTGTTTACTCTTTCTCAGAATCTCTATAGCTGGTAACAGGAGGAAAAAAATTTATGAACATGGTCACTATCTTGGGAAGACACTCTGAAAACAATAGTTTTGAACACGGCTATTTCATTGCTCCACCTTTGCCCCCATGATGCTTAAATCTTTCTCTCTCACTTCCAACTTTCTACTATGCTCTAGATGGTTATTTCCAACTGCCTGGTGAGCATTACCTACATGTCTCATAGTCACATCAAAATCAAAATCCCCCCTCCTCAATTGGCTCTACTTTCTCTGTCTGTCATCTTAGAGTATGATTCCATAGCTAGAAAACTCAACTAACTCCCCTTTCTTTTACCTTCACTTTCAGAGAATCACCACATCGGTTGAGTCTATCCGCAAAATGTCTCATCAGGCTGCTCCACTGTCCATCCCTTCTGCTGCTACATTAGCCCAAATCACTATGAGTTCTTGCCCCCAACATGCTTCTGAGATCACCTCTATTCCAGCATGACCTTTCTGAAATGCAGATCTAATCACTGAAAAACGCCCACTGGCTGTCCATTGCTAACAGGTTTAGATACTGGTTTCTCTCAACCATATTGGTCATTTCTAGAGCTGGCTCCTTGGGTCATCTTCCTCTCTACAAACTGTTTTATGCCTAGAAGGTATTCAATATGTATGATGAATTAGCTTGACTTATCTCTCACAAACAAGTGGAAAGAGAATATCTAGAATCTAAGAAATTGCAGGTACTGGGTTATAAAGTTCAAAAAATAATGTTTTAAATCTCTTCTCTAACTACCTATCACTGGCCAACTCAGTTTAGTCAGTTTGCAGCCTTGTGAGTGAGGAACTTTCTGTTCCCACCCTAACGGAAGTTTCCTGCTGAGAGAAAGCAGAAGAAATAGAACTGGGGTTGGAGGTTTCGAGAATGTGACAGTTTAGAAAGCTGTTATTACTGAGTGTGTTTAACCAAAAAATGCAATTCTACTGCCTTGAATACTCAGCAACAAAGAAGTAGGTTTACTACTAGAGGATTATTTGCTAATGTTAACCTTACATGGCTGGCCCTCCACCCCCCTTGTCTTTCCATTTTACCACATATTTCCTGTTTTTTTCAGTCTGGTTCAAAAGATGTATCAGGAATATTCTAGGTTTGGAATCAACCTACACAATTACATCAAGAAACTCGTTATGTAAATGACGTTGGAATAAGGGGGTATTAAAAAGAAGGGTATACATTTCAAGGCATATCAGACAGAGTATCAAAGAGATTTTTCCTCCTATGAAAAAAGATATCCTACAAACTATAGGCTAGCAAAGTCCCACAGAAGTCACTCTGAACCAGAGACTCATATGCTGCTGCTTTGGAGGTGGATCTTAGGAAGTTGAGAGCAGTCTTTCAGTCTCTCCCCAGTCACGGCCATGTTTATCATTAGCTCCTTTAAAAAAAATAAAGTGGTAGCTGGGGTTCAAGTTCAGCCCTTGTAGACATGCGCATGATCAGACCTGACAGGGTCCATTTGCTAATTACATGTAGCTACTACTCTGTTTCATCAAAACTTGAACTAAAAGACCAAAAGCCAAGCCATTAGTCATCTGAGAATATAAATGGAATTTCATGTTCCTATGACTGATTGGTCTTAATTTATGAAGGACTCTGTGAGGACAAACAACAAGAATCAAATATGTATCCTTGCCAGGACTCATAAAATGAGATGTAATTGGTCTGGGCCTGTGCTGTTTTAGTGCTTTAAGCAATATTAATATCTTTAAGAAACTAAAAGCTTCTTTTGTAAACCTGTTTGGTCCTAATTGATGATCTCAAGGTCAAAGTCAATGTATTTATGTTTCATTTTCCCTTTTACAGACAAAACAATGGTGCAAGCTCAAGAGGTCACACATATATCAAATACCAGATATAAAAGCAGAATATAAGTAATGTCCTTGAGCATTAGCGGCTGAGGGCAGGTGCAGAAGTTGCTGACACACATGTGCTCAGTGAAGTGGACCCAGGCCAGGACATGTATATTTCAATCTCTTTATCTTTAAAATCAACCTTCACAAATATACCAATGTACCACAGAACCATGGTCTTTATGAATTCAGCGCTGGGTATTTTTTTTAAATATCAAGTTAATATCACTGCTAAGCAGTACCAAGTGTGCCAGAAAATATCAAGACCAATTGCATAGAGTCTAAACCCACCAACCTCCAGAAAAATTATAGCTCCTCTTCATTGGACCAAAGAACCATATTCATTATTTGTAAAATCATTATTGAGCATCTACTATGAACTAAGCATTAGCTAGAACAGTGGACAAAACAGTCATGGTCTTTACCTCCATAGAATTTATATTCAAGTGGGTACAATAATCCAAAAAATTAAATAGAGTAAGCAAACAAATAAAATAATCACAAGTTCTGATAAGTGCAAGGAACTTCGAAGGGGTTCAGAAATCAGAAACAGCATATAGGTCATTCAGCTCCTCCCTCTACAGATAAAGAAACAGATACCTAGCAGTGAAATGATTTGCCCAAGATCATACAATCCCCATCCAAATCCCTTCTCTGACAAGTAAGGAAATGTATCAAAACTATATTCTATCCAAATGCAGAATTTTATCATTAACCAAAGTACTCATAGTCCTGATTCAAATGTACTATAGTGACATTCTTATGATACTCTAATTGAAATTCTAATGTAAATCTTGTTATCACAGTGCACAGAAAACAGTCAGGGTCTGGGCAGTGTCACCACCAGTTGGATTCATTTATCTAGCTAATGGGCAATTCCAGACTGCTACTTATTAATTGGGCTTAATGACCCTAACGGGGAGCACATTCTGACCAACAGGACCTTTCTCCTTTTCTCCCCTACAGAGGCCATCAAAAATACTGGTCTCCCAGGATGTCTCCAGTTGGTATGCACCAGCCAACTGCAATCTACTATGCCTGCTCAAGATTGGCGTCTCCTATGGGAGAAGCCTCATTTGGAAGGACAGATTTCAGCCTGAGAGTGTCTGTCATAGCCAGTATTAGAACACCTAGTTTTTGTATATTGTTTTATAGTTTACATACCTCTCTTATGCATTACCCCATTTAAACCTCACAACAACCTTATGAGCAGTATTATCCCCATTTTACAGATGAGGAAACTGAAGCTCAGAAATGTTAACTAATTTGCCCAAGTTAATGAATAAACAAGCGCCAGGGCCAGGATTACAACTCAGGCCTTTAAACTCTAAGATCTATATGTTTTCCCATCATACCTCTAGACCCCAGTTGCCCAAGGAATAGTCTTTACTACAAGGTTGAAGAATAGAGATACTATTTCTAGCCAGAAATTAGACTTTAGACTGCACCAGCCATCCCTCAGATGGCTGGGGGAAGAAGGAAAGTAGATGATTGCTAACAAGCAGCTAGAATGTCAATGGGAGTTGAAGCAGCCTCCATGATCTGCCTGCTATGGCTACCACATGGTGGGGCAAAAGGAACATGCATTCCACTTAAAATGGCTATAATAACTGATCCTTAAGTTACCACTCACTGGGTGGGCTCTCTACACTTCACATATATTAACTCATTTAATCACCTCAGCAACTCTATGGAGCAAGATTCTGTTATACGCATTTCACAGTTGGAGAAACTGAGGCATAGAGAGTTTTTAGGTATTTTGCCTCAGATCCTTAAGGAAGAATAGGGAGTTTGGCTCCAGAGTCCCTGATCTTAGCTACTACACTAAATTATATTGTCATCACTCACTGTAGTGGATAGGATATCTGTTATTTTCACACCTCTATATCCACCTACTTTCTGGTAGTAGCACCATTTTGGAGAAACTCATCTCTCCTATGTTGTATTTAGTCTTGGTGATACCACCTGTCAAGTTCTCCTTTAAAACTTGGTCAATCTGCTCTTATCTCCCAAGAATTTGTATCTTGAGTGGACAAAAACAAAGATGGGGAAATAGCTGGATCATCCATCCCACCGCAGGACCCTGAAGGGATTGTATTTGTTCCTGCAACCAAGATCTTCAGAGTTCCCCAACCTTCTGAGCCTGGTTCTTCAGCCTTTCCTTTAATTCTAAGAGTTGCCCACATCCAGTTTGTTCTTTTTTGCTTAAGCAAGCCAGAATCCAGTTGTATTCCTCACAACCAAACTCTTACATAGCATCATCATTAGTCCCTGGTCTGCTACCAGCCAGCTGTGTGACCCTAAGACACTCCCCTCAGGAATTCAGCTGCCTGAGCTATGCAATTGAACTAGAAGGACCTCTTTTTTTTTAATAGCTCTAACATTTTTTAATTCGATTCTGTGGTTCCCTGGTCATACTATATCTCATTATTCTTGCTATATCTACAACTCCTATACCCATCTGTAGACAAAGTTCTCCCTGCTTCTCTTTCAGGCCACAAAATGCCACCTATGCAGATCTGGTTTGCCTGTTATTCATTTTCTCTAACCCCCAAGCCAACTCCCCATAGTGGCTACTTCAGACTTTCTCCTTTCTCCGAATACCCACTATTAGATTCCAAATAGATGGCCTTGTCTTCTGTGTTAGTGAGAATATCACTGTGATTCATCAACTGGCCCACAGCCCCTAGTTCATTTTCATCTTTTCCTCAACACATCTCTACCTCATTATCTCTCCACTCTTCTTTCCTCTTCTTCTCTAAACCATACTTCTTCCCAAGTATGCAGAGTGCAGTTCAAATGGGTATCTTTCTACCTCACACCAGTCAGAATGGCTAAAATTAACAAGTCAGGAAACGACAGATGTTGGCGGGGATGCAGAGAAAGGGGAACCCTCCTACACTGTTGGTGGGAAGGCAAGCTGGTGCAGCCACTCTGGAAAACAGTATGGAGGTTCCTCAAACAGTTGAAAATAGAGCTACCATACGATCCAGCAATTGCACTACTGGGTATTTACCCCAAAGATACAAATGTAGGGATCCGAAGGGGTACGTGCACCCCAATGGTTATAGCAGCAATGTCCACAATAGCCAAACTGTGGAAAGAGCCAAGATGTCCATCGACAGAGGAATGGATAAAGAAGATATGGTATATATACACAATGGAATATTATGCAGCCATCAAAAGGAATGAGATCTTGCCATTTGCAATGACGTGGATGGAACTGGAGGGTGTTATGCTGAGTGAAATAAGTCAGTCAGAGAAAGACATGTATCATATGACCTCACTGATATGAGGAATTCTTAATCTCAGGAAACAAACTGAGGGTTGCTGGAGTGATGGGGGGTGGGAGGGATGGGGTGGCTGGGTGATAGACATTGGGTATGGCATGTGCTATGGTGAGCGCTGTGAATTGTGCAAGACTGTTGAATCACAGATCTGTACTTCTGAAACAAATAATGCAACATATGTTAAGACAAAAGAAAAAGAAGAAGATAGCAGGAGGGGAAGAATGAAGGGGAGTAAATCGGAGAGGGAGATGAACCATGAGAGACGATGGACTCTGAAAAACAAACTGAGGGTTCTAGAGGGGAGGGGGGTGGGGGGATGGGTTAGTCTGGTGATGGGTGTTAAAGAGGGCATGTTCTGCGTGGAGCACTGGGTGTTATGCACAAACAATGAATCATGGAACACTACATCAAGAACTAATGATGTAATGTATGGTAATTAACATAACAATAAAAATTTAAAAAAAATAAAAAAATGGGTATCTTTCATGTACCATGTTCTAGGCACTGTGCTAAACACAGAGAACAGAAAGATAAATATGGCCAGCCCTGCCCCTAGGAAGCATACAATCTGCTTATGGGAGCATATATAAATAGATAATAAAAATCAAAATTACAAGAGTTTTAACAGAGTTATTTACAAAATGTTATGGGAACACTAAAGAGGTCAGGACAGACTTCCTATAGCTGAAGAATGAACAGCCAAATGAAGAAGGCTGTGACAGGTAGATTAGAAAGAGCAAGCAGCATGAGCAAAAACAGAGAATCATCCAAAATCAAAGCCCTAGGTAAGACCATGCCCACAAACACAGGCCCTTGATTGGCAGTTATGCCTGCCATGCCTGATTGTATCAAATAACAAAAGTCCAACCAGGACACCAAACTCATTCCTCGTGCTCTGAACTCGCATGCCCCATGCTCTCAATAGCCCTCGTCCTGACCCCATCTCCTAAAACCCTTCACTATACCTTCACTGATGCTTCACTTGTGTTCAGTCATCATCAAAACCCTTTCTTGGAACATTTCCTTCACTGCTTGCTTTACCAAAACTGGCTCTCCCTTGAAGACCTGCTTCCTCTGCAGCCTTCTCAAGAGGTGGCTGCTTTGTAACTTCCCTATCCTCCACACCAGGCATGGAGATAGGGTAAAGTCCTCTTTGCTCCTATTGCTGCTTCAAGACCATTATCCTGCCTCTTCCCTAAAAAATAAATAAATAAATAAAAATAAATAAAAATCAACTTTTGATCTATCTCATGTCAACAGATGATCACCTGCCATCCTATCCTTAGTGCAATCAGCTACAACTTCTAGGTCATTCTTTCTCAGTGTTTGAAGATTTTAATTCCCAGATCACTGTCACTCTCTGCAATGTAATCTTACGGCAATTCATTTTATTTTCATTACCTATATGGATGACATTCTAACACCTAGTGCTTTGCTATCCCATCTCCTTAGAGATCTTCCTTGTTCTCCACCATAGTCATCCACTCCCATTGTCAATACCTTGTCAATACCAATAACAGAAACCTCTCCATTATCTCATCTCAACAATCCCCCACCCTGACCATCACCTCCCACCTTCCTTGCTCACTAGGTGACACAACTCCAACAACATTTCAGTTTCACTGGACCATGCATAGATCTTATTCTCTGCATCCTCATGCCCTCCTCTCCCTCTTACCCAGTGCTATGGTCTGAATGTTTGTGTACCATCCCCACCCCCAAAAAAATGCATATGTTGAAATCTCAATGCCTGACATGATGGCTACTAGGAGGTGGGACCTTTGGGAAGAGCTTAGGTCATAAGTGTGGAGGCCTCATGAAAAAGACCTCACAAATCCCCCCACACACACACACTTCTACCACATGAAAACACAAGAAGTCTGCAACCATAAGAAATCCCTCATCATGCTGGCACTCTGATCTCAGACTTCCAGCCTCCAGAACTATGAGAAATAAGCCTCTGTTGTTTATAAGCCACCCATTCTCCAGCATTTTGTTGTAGCTACCCAAATAGACCAAGAATGGACTTAGATACCCTGCTTAACTTCCTTAAAGTATCATTACTTCACTTCCTCACATATACCTTCATCTTTCTGGAACTTAACTGGAAAAACTCCTACCCTTGTTAAATCCAAATTTCCACACTGTATATCTGCATCCAAGCAAACTAAGCCTTTGTGGGAAAAAAATTACATGATTATATGACTAGTCTATAAATTTGTGATTACAAACCTTAGATCTTCAGTATCACCCAATAATCCTATGACACTTACTGAATACATTCAGTCTCTCAAACTCCTGAATGAATATTTTGTACCTTTCCTCTCTTCTCAAACCTCCAATATTTCTTCCCATCCTTACTCTCAGCTGATAATTTTGTTCCTATTTCACTATTAGAGCCAGCTAAAAAGAACTTCCATGCCCTCTCACCACCATATCTACCCAGCTTCCAATATCTGCATCACACATTACACCTTCTCTTTTGTTCCTGGATTAATTTCTCCTGCCTCTATCAATTCCTCCACTCATTCCCTGGGTTCTATCTACTCTTGACTACTCAAAGACATTGTCAAAGCAGCTATTCCCCCTTATGCCCCATCACCAATTCCCCTTCTCTCCTGAATCATTCTGAAAGGACACCTACTGTAATTTCTTTGAGTCCTGACTCCATATCCCCTTCAACCCACCCTCTGTTTCTCTGCTCCCCTTTTCAGAAGATCTCCTTGGAGTTGCATATATACATTACCTCCAATTCCTATTCATCCATTATCCTTTTTGAGATATAATCACACACTATAAAATTAACCATTTTAAAGTGTACAATTCAGTGATTCTAGGTTGTACAACCATCAAATTATCTAACTCCAAAACATTTTCATAATCAAACAAAAACAAAAACAAAAACAAAACCCCATACCCATTAGCCATCACTTCTCATTTCCTCCTTCTCATAGTAGACAAGCAAACACTAATCTACTTTCTGTCTCTATGGATTCACATATTCTGGACATTTCATATAAATGGAATCATATCATATAATATGTGGCCTTTTGTGTCTGGCTTCTTCCACTTAGCATGTTTTTGAGGTTCATCCATGTTATAGCATGTATCAGTACTTCATTTCTCAGTCTCTCTTTTGAGACTACTGCAATCAGGTTTCTCCCTCCACTGAAACTATGGTCAGTCTTCTTCTTGTTGCAAAACTTAGTGACCAGGTCTCAGTCATCACCTTACTCAATCTGTCAGCAGTATTTGACATAGGTGATCCCCTTCCTTGAATAACTTCCTTCACTTAGTTTCTAAGACCCCACATACTCTGGTTTTCCCTCTACTTCACTGGTCACTCCTTCTGGGTGTCCTTTGCATGTTTCCTCTTAACTTTCTCATTCTAAATGTTCGGATGCCTATAAGCTAAGTCCTTGGATCTCTTCTCTCTTCTCTATCTACCTTCGTTCCCTAGGGACCACATCCAGTCTTGTGGCTTTAAATTACATCTACATGCTGACAATCCCCAAACTTCTATTTCTCATTAGAACTTCTCCCCCAACACCAGACTTGGAACTTTCTCAAGATGTCCATTTGAATGCCGAAAGTCATCAGACTCTACATATCTGAAACATAACTCCTGAATTCACCAATCCCTGCTCTTCCTCAGTCTTTCCTATCTCAGTTAATTTAACTCCAGCCTTTCTTGTGCTCAGGCCAACGTCCTTGGCTTCATCCTAGATTCTTCTTTCTTTCATATATCCACATAAGAAAATTCTCTTGCGGGTTGCCTGGGTGGCTCAGTCGTTAATTGTCTGCCTTCAGCTCAGGTCATGATCCCAGGGTCCTGGGATTGAGCCCCGCATCGGGCTCCCTGCGCTGTGGGAAGCCTGCTTCTCCCTCTCCCACTTCCCCTGCTTGTGTTCCCTCTCTCGCTGTGTCTCTCTGTCAAATAAATAAATAAAATCTTAAAGAAAAAAAAAGAAAATTCTCTTGCTTATTATACCTCTAAGACATACCCACAACTAGAAATTTCTCACTACGTTCACCCCACTCATCCTAGACCAAAGCATTATCTTTGTTTATTGCAATGACCCCTTAACTGGTCTCTCAGTTTCAAACCCTTGCTCCTGCTCCTCAACACTAGTTTCAACACAACAATCCAAACAATCCTTTTTAAAAATAAGTCAGACCATATCATATCATACCTTTGCTCAAAATCCTCCAAATGACTTTGCATCTCAGAGCAGAACCAAAGTTCTTTACAATGGCTGACCAGATTCTACACAAAATGACCTTCCCTACCTCTCTGGCCTCACCTATTCCTCTTAGCCACCTCCCTTCCTCCATCCCAACCAAAGTGGCTATTTCTTGAATACTTCAGGCATGCTCCTGCCTCAGGACATTTGCACTTGATGTTCCCTTTGCCTGGATTTCTCTTACCCCAGATTACCTGCATGGTATACTCACCTTTTCAATTCTTCACTCAAACAACTCATTCTCAGTTAGTTTTCCTTATTCTTTCTATTCCCCAGCCCTCCCTGTATCCTTTCCTTACCCTATTTATTTCCACACTACATTCAATGTCTTATATACTATATATTTTACTTGTTTTTGTATCTGTCCCCTCTAGAATATTAGCTCCAAACAGGCAGGGATTTTTGTCTGGTTTGTTCACTAATTTATTTGAGTGTCTAGGTTGGAGCTTGACACATAATAGGTACTTCATTAATATTTGTTGAATGAGCAAATTAATGAGGTGCTCAACACCCAGCTGAACTGAAACCCTAAATTTATAGCCTCATGTTTTTCATCAGTTTATGAAGGTAGAGAAGGTGAGATTGTAGAACTGATTGAAGTTTTGCTGAAAAAGCATGTGGGAAAAGGAGAGTATATGAGAGTTGTGGCTATTAGTGATAAAGTGGTTCGTGGGATCACCATGGAAACCAGTCTTGGTAAGAGAAAAAAATGATACTACGAAAAGAACAGATAGACCAGGTAAAAATGAAGTATTTTAGAGTATGAAGAGCCCTATGAGGTTGAAAAGTAGATTAAAGACTTAGAAAGATAAGGGGCTGTGGTCACAGAGTAGATTCAGCATTCAACTATCAGAGCTATATCTATTATTGATTTTGACAAGGTCCAATGTGTCCAGATGTGAGTGACTGAGATGAAAGAGAAAAGTTCACTAGAAATGAGAAAGTGAGATTGTGGTGTGGGGTGGGGCATCTCTATAGACACTGAAGTACCTCAGGTTCCTGGAAGAAGCTGAAGTAAAGTAAAAAATTATCATACTAGCTATATGACTTGGCTATTATATCTATGTCTCAGTTTCCCTGTCTAAAAAATAAAGGTAATATTAATACCTAATCCAGACAGTTCTTATGAGGTTTAAATGAGTTAATATTTGTAAAGCCCTTAGAACACTGCCTGGGACATAAGTATGGCTTTAATTCTAATAATGCACAAGATTCCAAAGACTTCATGAATTCAAGAGCATGAGCCAGTCAGGCAGTTCAGAATATGACAGTGATGTTATGAGAAAACAGGGACTTCAAAGGAGAGGCAAGCAATGTCATGATGACCAGGCACCTAACATATAGCTGGACAAGCCCAGGGGAGACCATATGAATGTGTTGGATGAGCAGTGGGGACTGTGGTGAGCTAAAAAGGGTCACTTCACCACACCTTGAGCCAGGCATTGCCCTGCAGCAATGTAAGCCCTGTGTCATCAAAACTCCTAGTTTTTACAAGAAAAGCCATATGATAATTTTTATATTAAATCTCCCACTTATGCAGATAAAGACACACACATCAAAAAAAAAAAAAGAGAGAGAGAGAGAGAATTATAGGCCAATATCTCTGATGAACATAGATGCAAAAATCATCAACAAAATACTAGCAAACAGAATCCAACAATACATTAAAAAAAAATCATTCACCACCATCAAGTGGGATTTATTCCCAGGATGCAAGGGATGCAAGGGTGGTTCAATATTCACAAATCAATCATCGTGATACCTCACATCAGTAAGAGAAAGGATAAAAGCCATATGATTATTTCAATAGATGCAGAAAAAGCATTTGACAAAGTACAATATCCATTCATGATAAAAACCCTCAACAAAGTAGGTTTAGAGTGAACATACCTCAACATAATAAAGGCTATGTATGAAAAACCCACAGCAAACATCATCCTCAATGGGGAAAACCTGAGAGTTTTTCCTCTACAGTCAGGAGAAAGACAAGGATGTCCACTCTCACCACTTGTATTCAACATAGTACTGGAAGTCCTAGCCACAGCAATCAGAAAACAGAAAGAAATAAAAGGCATCCAAACTGGTAAGGAAGAAGTCAAATTTTCACTATTTGCAGATGACATGATACTATATATAGAAAATCCAAAAGATTCCACCAAAAAACTACTAGAAGTGATAAATTCAGTAAAGTCACAGGATACAAAATCAAAATGTGGAAATCTGTGGCATTTCTATACACCAATAATGAAGTAGCAGAAAGAGAAATTAAGGACTCAACCCCATTTACAAATGCACCAAAAAATAATAAGATACCTAGGAATAAACCTAACCAAAGAGGTCAAAGACCTGTACTCTGAAAACTGTAAAACCTTCCTGAAAGAAATTGAAGATGACACAAAGAAATGGAAAGATATCTATGCTCATGGGTTGGAAGAACAAATATTGTTAAAATATCTATACTACCCAAATCAATCTATGCATTTAATGCAATCCCTATCAAAATACCAACAGCATTTTTCACAGAACTAGAACATACTATCCTAAAATTTGTATGGACCCACAAAAGACCCTGCATAGCTGAAGCAATCCTGAAAAAGAAAAGCAAAGCTGGAGGCCTCACAATTCTGGATTTCAAGTTACATTACAAAATTGCAGTAATCAAAACAATATGGTGGGGCATCTGGGTGGTTCAGTCATTAAGCGTCTGCCTTCGGCTTAGGTCATGATCCCAGAGTCCTGGGATCGAGCCCCACATCGAGCTCCCTGCTCAGCGGGAAGCCTGCTTCTCCCTCTCCCACTCCCCCTGCTTGTGTTCCCTCTCTTGCTGTCTCTCTCTGTCAAATAAATAAAAATCTCAAAAAAAAAAAACAAAACACCAATATGGTACTGGCATAAAATAGACACACAGATCAATGCAACAGAATAGAAAATGCAGAAATGAACCCACAGTTATATGGTCAATTAATCTTCAACAAAACAGGAAAGAATATCCAAAGGGAAAAACACTGTCTCTTCAACAAATGGTATTGGGAAAACTGGACAGCCACATGCAAAAGAATGAAACTGGACCACTCTCTTACACCATACACAAAAACAAACTCAAAATGGATTGAAGACCTAAATGTGAGACCTGACACCATAAAAATCCTAAAAGAAAGCACAGGCAGTAACTTCCTTGACATCGGCCACAGCAACATTTTCCTAGGTAAGTAAGTCTTCTGAGGCAAGAGAAACAAAAGCAAAAATAAACTATTAGGGCTACATCAAAATAAAAAGCCTCTGCACAGTGAAGGAAACAATCAACAAAACTAAAAGGCAACCAACCTACAGAATGGGAGAAGATGTTTGCAAAAAACTTATCCAATAAAGGGTTAGTATCCAAAATACATAAAGAACCTATAGAACTCAACACCCAGAAAAGAAATAATCCAATTTAAAAATGGGCAGAAGACATGAGCAGACATTTCTCCAAAGAGGACATACAGACGGCCAACAGATACAAGAAAAGATGCTCAACATCACTCATCATCAGGGAAATGCAAATCAAAACTACAATGAGATACCACCTCACACTTGTCAGAATGGCTAAAATGAACAAGACAAGAAACAATAGGTGTTGGTGAGGATGTGGAGAAAGGGGAAACCTCTTGCACTGTTAGTGAAATGCATACTGGTGCAGCCACTCTGGAAAACAGTATGGAGGTTCCTCAAAAAGTTAAAAATAGAACTACCCTATGATCCAGCAATTGCACTACAATGTACTTACCCAAAGAATACAAAAATATAAGTTCAAAGGGATACATATATCCTGATGTTTATAGCAGCATTATCTACAATAGCCAAATTATGAAACAGTCCAAGTGTCCATCAGTAAATGGATATATATATAATGAAATATAAAGATAAATGGATATATATCATAATTGAAATATTGAAATATTGAAATATTACTCAGCCATAAAAAGGAATGGATTCTTGCCGTTTGCAATGACATGGATGGAGCTAGAGAGTATTATCCTAAGCAAAATAAGTCAGTCAGAGAAAGACAAATACCATATGATTTCACTAATATGTGGACTTTAAGAAACAAAGCAAACAAGCAAAGGGGGATAAAAGAGAAGCAAACCAAGTTCTCTCTTAACTACAGAGAACAAACTGATGGTTACCAGAAGGGAGGTGGGTGGGAGGATGGGTTAAATAGGTGATGGGGAGTAAGGAGGGCTCTTGTGGTGATGAGCACCGGGTGATGTATGAAAGTGTTGAATCACTATATTATACACCTGAAATTAATGTTACACTGTATGTTCACTAACTGGAATTTAAACAAAAATCTAAAGAAAAAGAAAAGTGTACCACAGGGTCAAAGAGTCCCAGTCAGGGAAATTAGTATGAGACAGAGGCCAGGATATCCAGAGGCCCCTGTGAAACAAACACCAAAAAAGGCAAAAAAAAAAAAAAAAAAAAAAAAAATTCTCTGAGCAAATATAAGAAAGGATAAAGGAATTCCCAAGTTTGAGGGTGAGAGGATTTCTAGTAAGGAATAAGGGGGTCACTGATCAATTGCTGATGGTCACCCTGCCTTTTTACAGCTGAAGAAAACAACGAATTGCTAACTTTTGACTGTCCACAACATCAGGAATAGGAGTGGCAAAACCACAAAGTCTTCACGTTGAGTGAGGAATCTCTCAACCACCTAGGAAATGCCAAGCTCTCCTAACCCTGCACTTCGACGTCTACCCTGATGGAACTTTTAGAGACCATGTAATGCCTGGCATCTAGAATGAATCTGAGAGAGGCACCCTCTATTGCATCCATTGTTTTCCTGCTGAGTGACCCTCAAGCCTACAAAGCTCCATTGAGAAGTAAGAACCCATGAGTCATGGAGCAAGGAAGGTGTTCCCCTATCTACTGGCTGCCCATCAGACTCCAAAAGATGGACTTCTCTCTTATAAGCCTGAATGTGAAGAGTGCATATGTGAGTAGCCTGGCTGGGGTAGGAGATGGGACCAGGTAATGAGGGGTTCGAGTAAGCTCTTCCTACTGCTCAAGCAGCTATGCCCTTTCTTGAAGTTCACTGAGATTCTGAGGACATAGGTTGAATTTAAAGTCAGATGCCTCAGGAAGCCCAGAATTGTAGGGTCTCTGAACTCAAACAAAAGGCAATGATAAAAGACAGACCTACAGTACCCAGAACATCTAGCATTCAAGATCATGAGGTTTAGAACCAGGTAGAGACCCAAATTTAAGGGATCTAGTCACCACTGGGGATCATTTGTACTCTCTTAGAAAGTAACTTACATCCCAGGAATAAACCTCACTTGGTCGTGGTGAATAATCCTTTTAATGTACTGTTGGATCCTATTGGCTAGGATCTTGTTGAGCATTTTGGCATCCATGTTCATCAGGGATATTGGTCTGTAATTCTCCTTTTTGATGGGGTCTTTTTCTGGTTTTGGAATCAGGGTAATCCTCGCCTCATATAACGAGTTTGGAAGTTTTCCTTCCATTTCTATTTTTTGGAACAGCTTCAGTAGAATGGGTATGATTTCTTCTTTAAATGTTTGGTAGAATTCCCCTGGGAAGCCATCCAGCCCTGGACTCTTGGTTTTTGGGAGGTTTCTGGGAACCAAACTGAGGGTTACAGAAGGGAGGGGGGTGATGGGAATTAAGGAGGGCATGTGTGGTGATGAGCACTAGATGTTATATGCACTAATGAATCCTTGAACACTACATCAAAAACTAATGATATAGTATATGCTGGCTAATTGAACATAATAATTTTTAAAAAATAGAAAAAAAGAAAGAAACTTACACCTTCCAAAAATCTGTTTGAATTTCTTTTCCTTCAAGCCAGGGGCTCTGCTTCTCCCAACTCTAACAGAGATTATTCCACACATCAAGAACTCTTTCCTAGAGCTGCCATAACAAATTATCACAAAGTAGGTAGCTTAAAACAATAGAAAACTATTCTTTCATAGTTCTGGAGGTCAGAAGTAAAAAATTAAAGTTTCAGCAGGTTTGGTTTCTGGAGGCTCTGAGGAAGAATGCTTCTCACCTAGTTTCTGGTGGCTGCTGACAATTCTTGGCATCCTTGGCTTGAAGACACATCACTCCAGTCTCTGCCTCTGTCTTCACATGGCCTTCTTCTGTGTCTCTATGTTTTCTCCTTTCCTGTCTCTTATAAAGACATTCTGTCATTGGATTTAGGTCTTACCCTAAATCCAGGATGATTTCATCTTGAGATTCCTAACTTAATTACATCTGCAAAGACCATATTTCCAAATAAGGCCACATTCACAGATATTGGGGATTAAGACTTGAACATATCTTTTGGTAGGCACTATTCAACCCACTATAAGAAATAAAAACAGGGGCACCTGGGTAGCTCATATGGTTAAGCATCTGCCTTCAGCTCAGGTCATGATCCCAGGGTCCTGGGATCGAGTCCTGCATCGGGCTCCTGTTCAGTGGGGAGCCTGCTTCTCCCTCTCTCCCTGCCTCTCCCCCTGCTTGTACTCTCTCTGTCTCTCTCTCTCTCAAATGAATAAATAAAATCTCTAAAAAAAAATAGCAAACATAAGCTAGATTCTCCATCTACCAAAAATTTAAAATATAAAATGCCCAAAATTATGATTTTTATGTGTTAAGGCTGTAACCCCCTAATACATTTCCTTTCTACTAAAATACATACAGAAACACTAGGAAATAAAAATAAAAATAAATCACATAATCACAGAGACTAGAAACAAGTTAGCAACTTTTTGCCAGAGTCTTGGAGAATGCCCACCAACCTTAAAGCCTATGGAGCTCATTTGAAAAACAATCAATTAGTATTTTACAAACATTGCCCTCTGAAATCAAGAGCCCTGCTAATCCAGAACTGGCAATGTGTCAGGAGGTCCCAAGACCACTCCCAGGTTTGATTATTCACTGGGAGAACTCTCAAGACTCAGCATATACTCATACTCACAGCTATAATTTATTACAGCAAGGCGATACCAAGGACAATCAGCAAAGGGAAAGGCTCATGAAGTGATGTCAGGAGGAAACCAGGCACAAGTTCCCAAGGGACTTCTCCCAGTAGAGTCACAAGGCTGTGCTTAACTCCCCTAGCAACAAGTTGTCACAACATATGTGAAGAGCTGCCAACCAGGAAAGCTTGTTAGAGACTGAGTGCCCAGGACTGTTATTGGGTGATGTTCCCAGAGGCAAACCTCTGCTTGTAACATACCCAAATTGTAGACTCTCAGAAGGAAAGCAGGTGTTCAGCATAAACTATATTGTTTGTACAACAGTGTAAGCACACTGAGCCACTTTTATCAGTCCATGGTGGGAACTCCCCAGAAATCTAAGTTTCCAGATACCAGCCAAGGCCCAACCTTGCAAGCAGGCCTTCTAAAGGATAGCAATTTAGTTCTACTATGTTAACTCTTTTCTGCATAGATAGACTGAGAAGAGACTTAGCCCTCCCTCCCCTGCTTTCTGTCTCTGGCTCAGAGATACAGAGTATCAGAAAACAATAGCTAGCCCCAGGCCCTGCCCAATGCTCTTAGAGCCAGGTAGAGTTTGGGTCTCACCCAGTGGCAGTTTTCTGTCTATATCTATCTATATTAAAGACTGAAACTGTAATACGCAGAAGGTAACATAAGAGAAGTAAGGGAATAGAGACCCCTTATTCTAGGAGGTAGTGTCTCTACCCATGACACACTCTAGCTAGGAGCAGGGACAGGTAGGGCCCTGGCACATACCCAAATTGCAAACTCTCAGAACTGACAGGGAGACTGTACCAGTACCACACAGATAATAATACAAGCCACCCTTAATCTCTCGTTTGAAAAACACCAAGTCTGATAACCTGTTTACCTATAAAGGATGTAAACCTTCTATGATGCAATTCCAAATGTTAGAAAATGACAGAAAAATGACCCAGTGGTTTCTAACTACTTAGACATGTGCCCTATCAAGTAAAGGATGAAAGCTATAGACCCTCAAACAAACAAATAAACAAACAAGCAAAAATGAATACACACTTAATGCAATACTCTGTAATAACTATTTTAAAGTATTCACAGACCCCTCACCCCAAGCTCAAATCCATGTTTAAAACCTCAAAGAACTTCAGAGCCCCAGTTTTTAACAGAAAAAACCTAGTCACATTGTTGTTCAGGTTTGAAACCAAAAGAAAGATATTCTTATAAATGTAATTATATGAAAACATTTATTCATTCAACAAATATTAAACTCCAATAATATTCTAGTGCCAGGGAATCAATGTGAATAAGCAGACAGGGCACTTGCTTTTGTAAACCTTATGCTCTATTGGAGCGACACAGACAAAATAGGAAAGCAAATGAATGCCTAACTGCTTTGAAGAAGAGCTTCAATGATGTAGTGCTCACACTTGATCCCAATGACAAGAAGAATCAAATCAAGTAACAACCTGATACAAAGGATTTCAGGCAGTAGAAATAGCAAGTATCAAGACCTTAAGCCTTAAGCATTTTGGTCTCCAAAGCTTCTGATGAGAAATCTCTGGTAGTCTTATTGAGGATCCCTTGTATGTGATGAGTCACTTCTCTGTTGTTTTAAGGTTCTCTCTTTGGCTTTGGCTTTGGATAGTTTGATTATAATGTGCGTTGGTGTGGATCTCTTTGAACTCCTACTTGGAATTCATTGAGCTTCTTAGATCAAATTTGGGAAGTTTTCAGCCATTATTTCTTCATATTTTCTCTCTGACCCTTTCTTTATCTCCTCCTTCTGTGACTCCCACATTGAATATATTGCTCCATCTAACGGTATCCAACAAGACGGTTAGGTTCTGTTCACTTTTCTTCAATCTTTTTTCTTTCTGTTCCTCAGACTCAATAATTTCCATTACCCTATCTTCAAGTTAGCTGATGTTTTCTTCTGCCTTCCCAAATCTGTCTTTCAATCTCTCTAGTGAATTTTCCATTTCAGTATTGTAATTTTCAGCTCAGGATTTCTTTTTGGTTTCAAGGTTTTCTATATCTTTACAATATTTTCATTTTATTCATACATCATTTTCTTGGATTTCACCATATCTTCCTTTACTCCTTGAGCATCTTAAAGACAGTTGTTTTAAAGCCTTTGTCTAGTAGATCCACCATCAGGTCTCTTTAGGGACAGTTTCTTTTGATTTTTTTTTCCTTTAAATGGTCCATACTTTCCTATTTGTTTGTAACACTTGTGATTTTTTAATTGAAAACTGGACATTTGAATCTAATAATGTGGTAACTCCAGAAATCAGATTCTCCCCTTCCCCAATATTTACTAGGTTTTATGTTTTTATTATCATTTTTATTGTTGTAGGCTGTCTCTGTGCCAAGGATCAGCTTGTACTGTATATTTAAGGTTTTCTCAGGTCCTTTCTGAGCCTATGCCTTTCTCATGCATGCATGATGGCTTTCTAAGTTTTCTCATATATGCAGTAGCTTTTGAATGTACTAGTTTTTAATGTCTAGCTACCATGGGATAGGGGAAAGAGAAAAGAAAAATGAAGGTGGGAGAAAGGCAATAGCCCTTTAAAAACCTCCGGAAATCGAGGGGTGGAGCAAGATGTCAGAGGAGTAGGAGACCTGGATTTCGTCTGGTCTCAGAAATTCAGCTGAATAGGGATCAAACCATTCTGAACAGCTACGAACTCAACAGGACACCGAAGAAGAGAGTAGCAACAACTCTCTGAACAGAGAAGCAACCACTTACTGGAAGGTAGGACGTGCGGAGAAGTGAATCCGAGGCGATATTCGGGAGGATAGACGGCGGGGGAGGGGCCTCCGTCAGCCACTTCTGGCAAGTGCTAGAGCCGCGGAGCACAAAATCGGACCTTTTAGAAGTCGGCTCTGCTGAGGGACGTCGCTGCAGTGGCTAAGCGGGGGGTGGAATCCTCCCAGGACAGTGTGGTCTCAGGACCCTCGGGGTCACAGAAAGACCAGGGGTGCCTGAGTGTGGCAGAGCTCCCAGGTATCGGAGCGGGGAAGCCGGCTGCAGAGACGGAGCCGAGGCGCGGGCTCTCAGCTCGGGGTTGCCATAAACTGTGATCCGCGGCCCAGTCGGGCCACTTCTCCTCCAGCAGGGACCCAACAAGAAACAGATCCGGGGAGACTCCCCTCCCTCCCCCAGGAGGAGCGGCGCGGGAGCGCACCACAGGGATCTGCTGGGTTTGGAGACTCCACACAGGGTCGGGTGACAGAGATAGAAATGCTCAGTCACAGGCCCAGTGAGCACGGAGTGCGGCCGGAGACCAGGGAGACGGGAGTGACTGCTTTTCTCTGGGGGCGCACTGAGGAGCGGGGCCCCGAGTTCTCGGCTCCTCCGAGTGGAGATTGGGAGGCCATCATTTTCACCCTGGTCCTCCAAAGCTGTACCAGAGCTTGCAGAGAACAAAAGCTCCTGAGAGCAAACCCGAGCAGCTTGCTTAGCCCGGACCGATAAGGGCGGGGCAATTCCGCCTCCGGCAAAGACATTTGGGAACCATGGCAACAGGCCCCTCTCCCAGAAGATCAGCACAAACAGCCAGCAAGCCAAGACCAAGTTTACCAATCAGGGAGAACGGGAGAACTCCAGCGCTAGGGGAATACTGCACATAGAATTCATGGCTTTTTTTTACCATGATTCATTAGTTTTTCAAAGTTAATTTTTTTAAACGGTTTTTTTTAATTTTTCTTTTTCCCTTTTTCAACCAACATCTTATCCCTTTTTTTAAAAAAACATTTTTTATTTTTCATTTTTAGAGTCATATTGTATCCCTCCATAGTAGTTACCCTTACTTTTGGCATATATATATATATGTTGTTCTCTCTGTAAAATTTTGAGATACAGTTTCTTCTAACAGATCAAAATATACCCTAAATCACTAGTGTATAGCTTTGTTCTAGTCTCCTGCCTGATCACATTCTCTCCCTTTTTTTTCTTTTTCTTTTTTTTTTAAATCTTCTTCTTTCTTTTTTCAAACAACTTCTTATTGTATCAATTCCTTTTATAAAATATTTTATAATTTTCATCTTTACAGTCATATTCCATCCCTTCATTGTATCAACCCTTATTTTGTACATATATAAGTCTTTCTTCCTTTAAAATTTTAGGAGGCACTTTTTTCTAACAGACCAAAATACACCCAAAATCTAGTATGTGGCACTGATCTATGCACTAGCCTGATCATATTTGATCATATTCGGGTTTTTTTGTATTGTTCTGTTTTTGTATTTATCTTTTTCTTTTTGGTTTTTTTTTCTTTCTTTTCTCTTTCTTTTTTCTTTCTTTCCCTTTCTTTTCCCCTGGTTTCAGGTCTTTTCTGATTTGTATACAGTATATTTGCTGGGGACGTTGTTAACCTGTTAGCATTTTGTTCTCTCATTCATCTATTCTCCTCTGGACAAAACGACAAGACAAAAAAAATCACCTCAGCAAAAAGAACAAGAGATAGTACCATCAGCCAGGGACCTACTCAATACGGACATTAGTACGATGTCCAACCTAGAGTTCAGAATCATGACTTTAAAGATACTAGCTGGGCTTGAAAAAAGCGTGGAAGTTATTAGAGAAACCCTTCCTGGAGAAATAAAAGAACTAAAATCTAACCAAGTTGAAATCAAAAACGCTATTAATGAGGTGCAATCAAAAATGGGGGCACTAACTGCTAGGATAAATGAGGATCAGCGATATAGAAGAGAGAATCAGCGATATAGAAGACCAAATGATGGAAAATAAAGAGGTTGAGAAAAAGAGTGAAACAACTACAGGATCACGAGGGCAGAATTCGAGAGATAAGTGATACGATAAGATGAAACAACATTAGAATAATTAGGATCCCAGAAGAAGAAAAAAGAGAGAGAGGGGCAGAAGGTATATTGGAGCAAATTATAGCAGAGAACTTCCCTAATGTGAGGAAGGAAACAGGCATCAAAATCCAGGAGGCACAGAGAACCCCTCTCAAAAACAATAAAAACAGGTCAACACCCCGACATCTAATAGTAAAACTTATGAGTCTCAGAGACAAAGAGAAAATCCTGAAAGCAGCTCGGGAGAAGAGATATGTAACCTACAATGGTAGAAATATTAGATTGGCAACAGACCTATCCACAGAGACCTGGCAGGCCAGAAAGGACCGGCATGATATCTTCAGAGCACTAAATGAGAAAATATGCAGCCAAGAATACTATATCCAGCTAGGCTCTCATTGAAAATTGAAGGAGAGATAAAAAGCTTCCAGGACAAACAAAAACTAAAGGAATTTGCAAACACAAAACCAGCCCTACAAGAAATATTGAAAGGGGTCCTCTAAGCAAAGAGAGAGCCTAAAAGCAGCATAGATCAGAAAGGAACACAGACAATATACAGTAACAGTCACCTTACAGGCAATACAATGGCACTAAATTCATATCTTTCAATAGTTACCCTGAATGTAAATGGGCTAAATGTCCCAATCAAAAGACACAGGCTATCAGATTGGATTAAAAAACAAGACCCATCGATATGCTGTCTGCAAGAGACTCATTTTAGACCCAAAGACAACCCCACATTGAAAGTGAGGGGGTGGAAAACCATTTACCATGCTAATGGACACCAAAAGAAAGCTGGGGTGGCAATCCTTATATCAGACAAATTAGATTTTAAAACAAAGACTGTAATAAGAGATGAAGAAGGACACTATATCCTACTTAAAGGGTCTATCCAACAAGAAGATCTAACAATTGTAAATATCTATGCCCCTAACATGGGAGCAGCCAATTATATAAGCCAATTAATAACAAAAGCGAAGAAACACAACAATAATAGTGGGGGACTTTAACACCCCCCGACTGAAATGGACAGATCATCTAAGCAAAAGATCAACAAGGAAATAAAGACTTTAAATGAAACACTGGACCAAATGGACTTCACAGACATATTCAGAACATTCCATCCCAAAGCAATGGAATACACATTCTTCTCTAGTGCCCATGGAACATTCTCCAGAATTGATCACATCCTAGGTCACAAATCAGGTCTCAACCGGTACCAAAAGATTGGGATCATTCCCTGCATATTTTCAGACCACAATGCTTTGAAACTAGAACTCAATCACAAGAGGAAAGTCAGAAAGAACTCAAATACATGGAGGCTAAAGAGCATCCTACTAAAGAATGAATGGGTCAACCAGGAAATTAAAGAAGAATTAAAAAAATTCATGGAAACCAATGAAAATGAAAACACAACTGTTCAAAATCTTTGGGATACAGCAAAGGCAGTCCTAAGAGGAAAGTATATAGCAATACAAGCCTTTCTCAAGAAACAAGAAAGGTCTCAAATACACAACCTAACCCTACACCTAAAGGAGCTGGAGAAAGAACAGCAAATAAAGCCTAAACCCAGCAGGGGAAGAGAAATAATAAAGATCAGAGCAGAAATCAATGAAATAGAAACCAAAAGAACAGTAGGAGAGATCAACGAAACTAGGAGCTGGTTCTTTGAAAGAATTAACAAGATTGATAAACCCCTGGCCAGACTTATCAAAAAGAAAAGAGAAATGACCCAAATCAACAGAATCGTGAATGAAAGAGGAGAGATCACAACCAACACCAAAGAAATACAAACAATTATAAGAACATATTATAAGCAACTCTATGCCAGCAAATTAGATAACCTGGAAGAAATGGATGCATTCCTAGAGATGTATCAACTACCAAAACTGAACCAGGAAGAAATAGAAAACCTGAACAGTCCTATAACCACTAAGGAAATTGAAGCAGTCATCAAAAATCTCCCAAGAAACAAAAGCCCAGGGCCAGATGGCTTCCCAGGGGAATTCTATCAGACATTTAAAGAAGAATTAATACCTATTCTCCTGAAACTGTTCCAAAAAATAGAAATGGAAGGAAAACTTCCAAACTCATTTTATGAGGCCACCATTACCTTGATCCCCAAACCAGACAAAGACCCCATCAAAAAGGAGAATTACAGACCAATATCCTTGATGAGCATGGATGCAAAAATTCTCACCAAAATACTAGCCAAAGGGATCCAACAGTACATTAAAAGGATTATTCACCATGACCAAGTGGGATTTATCCCTGGACTGCAAGGCTGGTTCAACATCCGCAAATCAATCAACGTGATACAATACATTAACAAAAGAAAGAACAAGAATGATATGATCCTCTCAATAGATGCAGAAAAAGCATTTGACAAAGTACAGCATCCTTTCTTGATCAAAACTCTTCAGAGTATAGGGATAGAGGGTACATAACTCAACATCATAAAAGCCACCTATGAAAAACCTACAGCGAATATCATTCTCAATGGGGAAAAGCTCTCTTTTCCCCTAAGGTCAGGAACGTGGCAGGGATGTCCACTATGACCACTGCTATTCAACATAGTATTAGACGTCCTAGCCACAGCAATCAGACAACAAAAAGAAATCAAAGGCATCCAAATCGGCAAAGAGGAAGTCAAACTCTCACTCTTTGCAGATGATATGATACTGTATGTGGAAAACCCAAAAGACTCCACTCCAAAACTGCTAGAACTCATACAGGAATTCAGTAAAGTAGCAAGATATAAAATCAATGCACAGAAATCAGTGGCATTCCTATACACCAACAAGAAGACAGAAGAGAGACAAATCAAGGAGTCGATCCCATTTACAATTGCACCCAAAACCATAAGATACCTAGGAATAAATCTAACCAAAGAAGCAAAGGATCTGTACTCAGAAAACTATAAAATATTCATGAAAGAAATTGAAGAAGACACAAAGAAATGGAAAAACGTTCCATGCTCATGGATTGGAAGAACAAACCTTGTGAAGATGTCAATGCTACCTAGAGCAATCTACACATTCAATGCAATCCCCATCAAAATACCATCCACTTTTTTCAAAGAAAGGGAACAAATAATCCTAAAATTTGTATGGAACCAGAAGAGACCCCGAATAGCCAGAGGAATTTTGAAAAAGCAAAGCAAAGCTGGCCGCATCACAATTCCGGACTTCCAGCTCTATTACAAAGCTGTCATCATCAAGACAGTATGGTACTGGCACAAAAACAGATAGATCAATGGAACAGAATCGAGAGCCCAGAAATGGACCCTCAACTCTATGGTCAACTAGTCTTCGACAAAGCAGGAAAGAATGTCCAATGGAAAAAAGACAGTCTCATCAACAAATGGTGCTGGGAAAATTGGACAGCCACATGCAGAAGAATGAAACTGGACCATTTCCTTACACCACACACAAAAATAGACTCCAAATGGTTGAAAGACCTAAACGTGAGACAGGAGTCCAACAAAATCCTAAAGAACACAGGTAGCAACCTCTTCGACCTCAGCCGTAGCAACTTCTTCCTAGAAACATCACCAAAGGAAAGGGAAGCAAGGGCAAAAATGAACTATTGGGATTTCATCAAGATCAAAAGCTTTTGCACAGCAAAAGAAACAGTCCACAAAACCAAAAGACAACCGACAGAATGGGAGAAAATATTTGCAAATGACATATCAGATAAAGGGCTAGTATCCAAAATCTATAAAGAACTTATCAAACTCAACACCCAAAGAACAAATAATCCAATCAAGAAATGGGCAGAAGATGTGAACAGACATTTTTCCAAAGAAGACATCCAAATGGCCAACAGACACATGAAAAAGTGCTCAACATCACTCGGCATCAGGGAAATCCAAATCAAAACCTCAATGAGATACCACCTTACACCAGTCAGAATGGCTAAAATTAACAAGTCAGGAAACGACAGATGTTGGCAGGGATGTGGAAAAAGGGGAGCCCTCCTACACTGTTGGTGGGAAGGCAAGCTGGTGCAACCACTCTGGAAAACAGTATGGAGGTTCCTCAAACAGTTGGAAATAGAGCTACCAAACGATCCAGCAATTGCACTACTGGGTATTTACCCCAAAGATACAAATGTAGGGATCCGAAGGGGTACGTGCACCCCAATGTTTATAGCAGCAATGTCCACAATAGCCAAACTGATGAAAGAGCCAAGATGCCCATCGACAGAGGAATGGATAAAGAAGTTGTGGTATATATACACAATGGAATATTATGCAGCCATCAAAAGGAATGAGATCTTGCCATTTGCAACGATGTGGATGGAACTGGAGGGTATTATGCTGAGTGAAATAAGTCAATCAGAGAAAGACATGTATCATATGACCTCACTGATATGAGGAATTCTTAATCTCAGGAAACAAACTGAGGGTTGCTGGAGTGGTGGGGGGTGGGAGAGATGGGGCGGCTGGGTGATAGACATTGGGTAGGGTATGTGCTATGGTGAGCGCTGTGAATTGTGCAAGACTGTTGAATCACAGATCTGTACTTCTGAAACAAATAATGCAACATATGTTAAGAAAAAAGAAAAAAGAAGATAGCAGGAGGGGAAGAATGAAGGGGAGTAAGTCGGAGGGGGAGACGAACCATGAGAGACAATGGACTCTGAAAAACAAACTGAGGGTTCTAGAGGGGAGGGGGGTGGGGGGATGGGTTAGCCTGGTGATGGGTATTAAAGAGGGCACATTCTGCGTGGAGCACTGGGTGTTATGCACAAACAATGAATCATGGAACACTACATCAAGAACTAATGATGTAATGTATGGTGATTAACATAACAATAAAAAATTTTTTTAAAAAACCCTCTGGAAATCACGTCAGCCAAAGATGAGGGCTTGCAGAAACGAGAAACAAAAACAACAGATGCTGCCTCTTTGTTTGCAACTCTGTGATCAGAAGAAGAAATCAGTGATTAAAGCACATATCCCTAATATTTGGAGGACAGGGTCCTTTTTGCCCACCCTGGCTCCCACAAGCTGCACGCAACTTCTCCAGAAAGATGAGCACAGCCACCTGCCACAGGGGTATGGGATAGAGAATGGGTAACTGCTGATCTAAGATTTGAAATTACCGCAATTTGCCATCCAAAATTTCTTCTGGACATTCCAAATCTCAATAGAATCCAGAGTTCCAAAATAGTTACATCAGACAGATTCTACCAGTGTAAATATTATTTAGTTGGAGAAACAGATTCCCAGTGCATCCCACTCTGCTGTCCTACCCCTCTGATTTGCATTTTATAAAGATGGGGATGTTGGATGGTTAACAGATTGTGGGACTGTGAATGAATTAAGATCCTTTCATGTACTAGTGATAGCATTCCCAACTCAAATAGCTAGTGCCAGAATTTATTATCACACATATCACAAAGTCTGGAGGGGTTAAAACAAACAAACAAAGGCCTGAGGGCACCAAAATACACTCTAAAGGGATACTAAAGAAACTATTCCCCAGTGGTGAGATTACAGTGCACATTCCAAGGATATTAAAATAAACCTTAACATTAATATTCATAGCCCCATCACCAGCACTATCCCCTTTTCAGCACACCCCTCCCCATCCCAAGAAAGAGGACTCTGAGGGAAGTTGAGTCATTGCACATAATAAGATGGGGGGAAGGGAAGAGAGACACAAATCTGTGTGTTAGCAGAGACTTGAAGAGGGGTGGGAAGTTAGTAAGTGACCACACATACATTTGCTATTATTCCATGAGAAATACAAATAAGATATTGTAGTTACATTATAAAGATCAAGTGTGCTACAAAGAGTAAACATTATATTTATTCACGTACAAAAAGATTTTTTTAAGATAGGATTTATTTCTATAAATGGTAAATTCTTTGTCTCATAAATCCTCTTATAGACTTCAAAATTATATACTCTCTCATTAATTCTTGAGGGATAATTTTCCAAAATGGAACTGGGCTGGATAATCCCCTCTACTACTTACTTAACACTTAATTATGAATCACCTTGATATGTCATTAATACCTGAACTGGTGGACCTAGTCCCATATTCCCATCTTCATTTGTCTTTGTTCTTATGTTGTACTTAACTAGGGGAATGTAATTTCCTCACACAATCTTGTTTAAGTAATTCTACCTATCTCATTTTAAAGTCTTATTTAATTGTTAAAAAGAGGTATTCAGAACGTTGAGGTTCCATTTTTCTAAGAGTAATCTGGAGAGGACTGCTGTTCCCATTATTAGATTAAGTTGAATGTCCCAAATCTGGCACAGATTGTAAATTATGATGTTGTAAATTCTTCCAGATTCACACTTGCTAAAGTCATCATCCCTCTGTGCGTGCTTATGTGCATATTTTACCCTATATTACACCAAACCCAGATGACTGTAATCACTTGCTAAGTGATTTACATGCTTCAAGCTATCTTACACATCTTTCAAAAACATCTTTTCTTCAATCACTACTCTGTTTTGAAAATCAATAGTTTCTCATTAGCCATAGGATAGGCTCCAAACGCCTTACTCTAGGACTTTGATATTCTTCAAAATTACATTGAAATGTATTTGCAAATTCTTACTTCTCACTAGCTCCATTACTATAATCAAACAAGGCTACTCACACTTTGTTGTTTTCCTATGCCTCCTACCTCCTACTGCCTAGAATCTGCCCCTCCCCTCCCACTTCTGTTCCTCCATCTGAATCCAACCCTGAAGCCAAGGCCAAGCAAGCCCATTGGCCACTCTAAAACACAAGGATCTTACTGTCCTTCATCCATCAGCTCCACCACTCACTTGGCACATTTCACATTCTGATATTATCAAAATTCTTTTCCATATGTGTTGGTCATATCTTCCTAGCTATAAGTTACATTCCTTAAGAAATAAGCAATGACTCCTTCAGTTTGGACCAGGTACTCAAAAAATACAAGTAATAGATCATTCATTTTATGATAGAAACATTCAAATTTGACACACCTGCAGCAAAGAGGGTAGTTTTCTTTGTACTGTTATCCCCCAGAGCTGCAAGAGCCTCACAGCTGGGTTCTCCCAGGCTACTGCTGAGACAAGGTTAATGCATTCCTTTTCCATCCAAGCTACTTACTCCACCTCAGGGCTAAGCAGATGCCTGGTACTAAGAGCTAAAGGGCAGAAAGCATAGTACACTCAATCCCAATCTGGGAAGAAGTATATTTAACTTTGAAACACTGATATTTACTGTAAAACTGAACAAAAATTTCTAATTGTTGAAATATCATACATTGATATTTCAGGCACTGAACTAAGAACTTTATATACATTAATTCACTTAATTCTTATAACAACCCTGTGAAGTAGATATTATGAGCCCCCATCTTACAGATAAAGAAACCAAGGTTCAGAGAGGTTAACTAGTTTGCTCAAAGGCACACAGATAGAAAATGGAAAAACTGGGAATCAGATTCAGGTCTCTTTGACGCCAAATCTAAGAATTATCACATACTACATGATATCACCTCTCAGTCATAGCTCAGTCTTTCCTCTTCTTCCTCTCTTTCTTTCTGATGAACATGTAGTCTGAAAAGACCCATATAAACTAACATAACCTCACTTTATGTCAGGTGTGGTCTAATCTACTGAGTTAGAAATCAAGAATTTCTAGGATATCTGTGCTACTTTATAGCATTTATAGTCCCTTACATTTATGATCTCCTGGACTGATGGCAAATGAAAGGAGGCAACATCATTGAGTTTCTCATCTTCCCCTCTTTTTGTGTCTTTCATGTGGACATAAGTGATTATGATGAGACATAAAGTATACAGGTAGGTGATTGACCTGCTGCTGAAAGTCATGAGATCTTTGCAAAAGCTTTGTCTCTGAGGAAGATTTGGCCCAGGTTACTGTTTGATCCCTAGGGCTTGAGGTTGATTATGAAGCCAATAAAAATGATTTAGGGTCTGCCAAGAAATGTCAGCCTATTTTCTTTCTTTCTTTTTTTTTTTTTTCTTAACCCAAGGACTTTAGAAGCCATGAGTACAGATGCACTTTTTGAGGCTGGATAGAAAGGAGTTCTTCTTGCCATAAAAATGTGTGCAGAAATATAGTTGAAAGACTGATGGTTTATCCCAAATTAATCCATAAGCCTAGGAATGACATTATCAAGATGGTGACACAGATCGTTTCCAACTCCAGTCTCCCTTACAAGAAAACCAACTAGACATACACAAGACAGCCCTGTAAAACTCCCTGAACTCAGGGGTAAGGTTGAAGGACTGCCCCCCACCAAGACTTTAGAGACCAAGAAGGACCACATTAGAATAAGAGGAGTGACTGCACTCTGCCACCCCTCCCACAGGCAGGCATGGAACTGCATTAAGAAGATACCCCCCAGGGCCCATGATTTCTCCAGTGGGAAAAAAAGGAACCTAAGGTGGAAATCCAGCCCCCACAGTGTTGTAGGATGCTTCCCAGGAAGCCCACTTGGGTCTCACTTCATGGGAAACACTACGGGCATCTGTGGGCTTGACTGCTGGACATTAGATAAAGATGGAGAAGGGAAACCAGCACTTAAATCTTAACAGATCATATTCCCACTTGCAGCAGTCCCCAAGCAGAGATCCCAGCCAGTGGTTCTGGTCATCTAGAGAGTTGAGCTTGTAGCCTCACCTGCTAAGGGAACTTGGTTGGCAGTTTCGCCTGATTTTGGTCCCCAGAAAATAAGCTGTACCAGCCATGGAGCTCATTTTTTGGCCTAACATGGGCAGGGAAGCAAATTCACAGCCCTGTCCAACTGCTGAGTATAACCTCCCATCCTGCCCAACCATGAAGCCTCACCAGAGAACCTGGGCAGCCACAGAGCCTATCCTATAGCCCCATTTGAGCAGGAAGCCAAGCCTGCAGCCCTGTCCAATTGTTAGGTAGAGCCTCCAGCACCACATTATCAGGGAGCCTGAACACTGACCCTGGGCAGCTTTGGAGCCCAGCATTGTACCACCCAGCCACAGAGTCCACTGTACAGAGCTATTCAATTGCTAAATACAATCTGTGATCTTGCCCAGGCAGAAAGCCCAATCTGCACAATCACAGAGTATACCCTACAGCTTCACCCAACAAGAGAGCCCAAACATTGACCCTGCCCAACCATTGAGCATAGTCTCTAGCCCTACCCAACTGCAAGATACAGCTAGAGGCTCCTTCCAACAAGAGGGGTCAGACAGTGGTCTTGCCCAACAGCAGAGCACAAACAGCAGCCTACCTGACTGCGAAACCCAGCCTACAGCCCTGCCTGATCACAGAGCATAGCTTGATGCTCTAACGGGAAGCCAAGCTTTGAGCCTTGCCTAAACCCTGGTCAACTCAGTGGCACCATCTAGTCAGGGAACACAGCCTGAGACCACACCTAACCAGGAAAGATTGCAGAGCCTAGCCCATAGCCCTTTCAAATCAGAGTCCAAACAGTGGCACCACCCTACCAAGGAGTAAAGCCTATGACTTCACCCAACCAGAGGTGAGTGCAGAGCCCAGCTATTGGCCCTGCATAACTGCAGGACATACTCAGCAGTACCACCTGTTCAGGGAGCCCAAGTGACAGCATTGCATGAACATGAAGCCCAGCCAATTGACCCACCCAATCACACAGGCAAATCAATAAGTGTGAAATAATGTGAAACACCACACTGATAAAATGAAAAATAAAAATCACTTGATGATCTCAATAGAGGCAGAAAAAGCATTTGACAAATTCAATATCCATTCATGAAAAAATGCTCAACAAATTGGGAATGGAAGGAACATACCTCAACACAATAAAAGCCATATATGACAAGCTCACAATTACACCATACTAAATGGTAAAAGGTTTGAAAATTTTCCTCTAAGATTGGGAACAAAACAAGGGAGCCCACATCACCACTCCTATTCAATAGAGTACTAGAAGTCCTAGCGAGAGCAGTCAGACAAGAAAAAGAAAGAAAAGACAACCAGATTGGAAAGAAGAAGTAAACTCTTTGTGTTTTCAGATGACATAATCTTATACACAGAAAATCTAAAGGACCCTAATGGAAAACTGTTAGAACTAATCAACAAATTCAGTAAAATTGCAAGGTATGAAATCAACATACAGAAATCAGTTGCATGGGGCGCCTGGGTGGCTCAGTCATTAAGCATCTGCCTTCAGCTCAGGTCATGATCCCAGGGTCCCGGGATTGAGCCCCGCATCAGGCTCCCTGCTCGGCCGGGAGCCTGCTTCTCCCTCTCCCACTCCCCCTGCTTGTGTTCCCTCTCTCGCTGTCTCTCTCTGTCAAATAAATAAATAAAATCTTAAAAAAAAAATCAGTTGCATTTCTATGCACTACCAACAAAACATCTGAAAATAAATAAATAATCCCATTTACAATAGCATCAAAAACAATAAAATACTAAGCAACAAATTTAACCAAGATGTGAAAGATCTCTACACTGAAAACTATAAAACATTGATTTTTAAAAAATTGAAATATGGACTCCGAGAAACAAACTGAGGGTTTTAGACGGGAGAGGGGTAGGGGGATGTGTTAGCCCAGTGATGGGTATTAAGGAGGGCATGTACTGCATGGAGCACTGGGTGTTATATGAAAACAATGAATCATGGATCACTACATCAAAAACTAATGATGTATTGTGACTAACATAGCATGATAAAATTGAATTTTAAAAATTGAATTAAATTAAATTAAAAATTTAAAAAAATTGAATAGAACACAAATAAATGAAAAGATATCCCATGTTCATGGATTAGAAGAATTAATATTGTTAAACTGTCCACAGTACCCAGGCGCCTGGGTGGCTCAGTTGGTTGGGCGACTGCCTTCAGCTCAGGTCATGATCCTAGAGTCCCGGAATAGAGTCCAGCATCGGGCTCCCTGCTCAGCGGGGAGTCTGCTTCTCCCTCTGACCCTCCCCCATCTCATGCTCTCTCTCTCTCATTTTCTCTCTCAAATAAATAAATAAAATCTTTAAAAAAATATATCCATAGTACCCAAAGCCATCTATAGATTCAGTGCAATCCCTGTCAAGATTTAAATGGCATTTTTCATGGAAATAGAAAAAAAAAAGCATCCTAAAATTCATATGGAATTGCAAAAGATCCTGAATAGCAAAAGCAATCCTGAGAAAGAAAAACAAAGCTGGAGGCATCACACTTCCTGATTTCAAACTGTATTACAAGCTATAGTAAGCAAAACAGTATGGTACTGGCACAAACAGACACATAGACTAATGGAACTAAATTAAGAGCCCAGAAATAAACCCATGTATATACAATCAATTAATATTAGACAAGAGAGCCAAGAATACTCAATGGAGAAAAGACAGTCTCTTTAATAAATGCTGTTGGGAAAACATTTTGCAAATTTTTCATGTGCAAAAGAATGAAATTGGACACCCACCTTATACCACTCACAAGAATTAAGTTGAAATAGATTAAAGACTTTAAGATCTGAAACCATAAAACTCCTAGAAGAAAACATATAGGAATAGCTCCTTGACATTAGTCTTGGCAATGATTTTTTGGATATCACACCAGAAGCACAAGGAACAAAAGCCAATATAAACAAGTAAGATTACATCTAACTAAAAAGCTTCTGCACAGCAAAAGTAATGATCAACAAAATGAAAAGGCAACCTACAGAATGGGAGAAAATATTTGCAAACCACATATCTGATAAGGGGTTAATATCCAAAATAAATAAGGAACTCATACAGCTAAATATCAAATAAATAAAAAAATCTGATTAAAAATAGACAAAAGAGGGGCACCTGGGTGGCTCAGTCAGTTGAGTGTCTGACTCCTAGTTTTGGTTCAGGTCATGATCTCGGGATGGTGGGATGGAGCCCTGCACACATCAGGCTCCGTACTCAGCAGGGAGTCTGCTTCAGGTTCTTTCTGCCTCTCCCTCTGCCCCTCCCGCTCCTGCTCTCTCTCTCTCAAATAAATAAAAAATATTTTTTAAAAAGACAAAAATAGACTATCATCTCACTTATATGTGGAATCTAAAAAAAAAAAATCAAACTCATAGAAATGAGAGTAGACTAGTAGTTGCCAAGGGCAGAGGGTGAGAGTTGAGTGGGAGAAATGGGTGAAGGTAGTCAAAGGGTATAAACTTTCAGTTATAAGTAAATTCTGGGGATGTAATGTAGAGTGTGGTAACCATAGTTAACAATAGTGTTTTATATATTTGAAAGTTGTTAAGATAGTAGATCTTAAAAGTTTTGACACAAAAATATTGTGAGGTGATGAATGTGTTAACCTTATGTGGTAATCTCTTCATGGTAAATACATAGATCAAATCATTATGTTGTACACCTTACATTTATACAACGTTATATGTCAATTATATCTTAATAAAGCTGGGGAAAAAAATAAACCATGAGTTAGATTCCATAGGTTCCATATGTTTACAGCTCTTCTTCTTACCTCCTATGACACATGACAGATTTGCTGATAATTAACTACATGACCTCTGATAACTAGATGGTTTTTTGACTCTAGGGATTTCTTCAGTCCTCTGTGAGGTCTTCATCATGTAAAATTTTCAACCCACTTTGCAAGCAGCTGCCTCCCTTTTGAACACTTGAGGACACCAATTGCTTATAAGTACATCCTAGTCAGTTGAGGGCAGTTGAATTGTAGTGTCCCTGAAAACTGCAAACAAACTGAGCTTAACTTCAATTTCTGGGAAGAGACAAGAACAAATCATCCAACATTCAAGTGGCAAGCACCTAGAAGACCCATTCCCAGAGCCATTGTTGTAACCATATTCTAGCACTTCATTATAGATGTCCTGGTGCTGACATATGAGATAAAGTATTACTGGAAGGTATCAGCTCTGAATCTACCCTTCTGCAAACTGGACTTGTATTGCAAGTCTCACCCCTGAAGGACAGAATGAAGATTAACAAGGCCCTCATGTCTCAGAGTGAAATGACAGCAAGGGGGAAGAGAAAATAGCTTAACAGACTCTTGTCACATACAAAAGAAAACCCATTTCAAAATTTTTCCAGAAGTCTAGGTCTGAATCAGTTAAGCACTAAAGTATAATAGACTTGGGAGAGCTGAATTCTTGAGCAATTATCTAAATATCCCATGGCCATTTCCATCTCAGTAAATGATAATATTTTCCTCAATGTTTATTGTTATGTTGCTCTTTCTCATTTCTTAATTTGTGTTTCTTCATGATTAGATTTGCCTGAGACTATTTTATTTTACTATAGTGCTAAATTCCATGGCTCACCACTCTAACTCCCTTGCAAACACCCTAGCTGCCTTGCCCCTTTCTCTCTTTACTATACTCACTCGGGTTAGATACCAACCCTGGCTAACCCAGCAATCCACTTACTCCACCTCTGTGCCAAAGCAGCACCTGGTAACTAAACTTATTTCCAATCAATTTACAACCACAGATTTCAAATGGGCATCCTATATTCCCAGATAATCCTATTATACTTTCCTGGTAAACTTATGTTCTCAGTCTCTGAGTGGATTATTTCATATCTATTCTCTTTCCTCAAATCATCAAAACCCTTCTCCATCTCATTCTCAGTTAATGACATTATTTCATAGAAAAAATAGATACAATCAGACCAAATCTACCTCATCTTGCCACCCCAAACTCCATCAACTTACCTACATTTATTTTTTTTATTATTGTGGTAAAATATACACAAAATTTACAATTTTAACCATTTTTAAAATTTTATTTTATTTTATTATGTTTTGTTAGTCACCATACAATACATCATTCGTTTTTGATATAGTGATCCACGATTCAGTGTTTTCATATAACACCCAGGACTCCATGCAGTACATGCATTTTAACCATTTTTTAAGTGAAGAGTTCAGTGGTATTAAATACAGTCACACTGTTGTGTAACCATCACTACTATCCATCTGCAGAACTTTTTTGCATCTGTATTTATTTTTTAAAGGAAATAATAGCTAGCTTTAATTGACTACTCACTATTTGCCAAACACTGCTCTGGACAATTTATACACATGAATTCATTTAATCACCACAAATCCTACTCCATGAGGTATTATCTTCTGTATTATACAGAGCTAAAATTAAGGCACAAAAAAGTTTAGTAATAGTCTGATGGCACAAAGCAAATAATTGTTATAGTCACATATTCTCCCTTTCCTCCTGTAACAATGGATAAGCTGCCTATGCTCCCATCCAAGGTGATCTCTCTACCTGTATCTTGGATCCCATCACTCTCACCTCCTCAGGGACTTCAGCCATTGTCTTCTTGCCCTTCCACATCATCAGTGTCTTCTTTCCTACTGTATCTTTCCTGTTGGCATACAAATAGGCCTATTGGCATCCATCTATAACAACAAAAGAGAAATCCTCCCTTGACTCCATACCCTCCTCCAGCTACTGCCCTGGTTTTCTGGTAATTTTCACAAGAAATCCTTTAAAAAGTTGTCTCTACTTGTCTTCACTTCCTATTATTCCAGTCTCTCCTTAACCCACTTCAGTTCTGGTTTTCCGCACTGACATAACACAGCCTGATTTAAATTCCATTACTGATTTCTTTTACACTTTTCAAAAACATTCCTAAACCTATATTTATCTAGATACTAAAGATCAAAAATCACACAACTTTCTGTTTCCTACTATAGAAGATAAGGAATTGAGACCTCTTTCTTTCTCTGCATTCTTTACAATTTAGGTTTGTATTAATTTAATTTGGGGTTTCAAATCCCATCATAATTTTTCTCTTTAACATATTCTCTTATGGCTTTTAAGATTGTTACATTCAACCTTGCAAGCATATTCACACCAACTAACACACCTATTTCCACATATTTGGTAAGTGTCAGTGCTCTCCAGTATATCTTTTTTTCTACTAGCACTCCTCACAATTTAACACAGGCTCATCTCTCATTGAACTGATAGGTGCATAAATATATATTGCAGGAAGAATACCTAGATAGTATATCTTATAAAAAATCTTAAAAAATACCGTAATGCCATTCTATTTCCTTCACACACAAATTTGAGTGGGCTTAGAATTTCTGTGTCACAACCTGATTTTTCCTGACAAATTCTGTAGAACAGCAGATCTCAATATTTGGCTATATAATGCTACTTCCAGATTTGATCAGTCTAGGATGAGTTTTTCTCATTTATGATTTGTATAAAGCTCCAAAAGTGATTCTGGTGAGAAGATAGTGGTAAGAATCATTGTCATAGGCATTCCTCCAATTTTTCTGATGTTCTGGATTGCCAAAAAGTTAAAAACGACCTGAAATTATTTCTTTCTTAGGTAATTTGTTTTATCTTCCTGCATGCCTGTGTTTAAATCTAAACTCTACCACTGAATATTGCAAACTGTATGATGAGGATGAGATTAGGCAACTTCTCAGAGCCCCAACTTCATCATCTTCTTGTTGAATAAAGCTGTTTGTCTTACACTACTCTTGTAGAGAATGATAATGTTTAGTGTCAAACACATAATAAAGGATCAATAACATTTTTGATTACCATTACCATTGACATTCATAAATTTCACCAGGATATATCAAATGAGGGTTTGTTGGTTGATTTATTTATTTACTTAGAGAGAGAGAGAGAGCAAGAGTGGGAAGGGCAGAGGGAGAGGAGACAGAATCTCAAGCAGACTCTGCGCTGAGCACGGAGCTTGAGGCGGGGCTCCATCTCACAACCCTAAGATCATGACCTGAGCGGAAACTAAAACAGTTGCTTAATGCCACCCAGGTGCCCCAATGGATCTCTTAATCTTGCCTGTAAGGCAAAAACTTCCTCATTCTTAAAATTCAGATTTGGTTCCTTATTTGTTTGTATAGATAAGGAGTTTTCTTCTATTATATTTACATTACAAATTAATCCTACCTTGATTAATCATGCATCCTCCTGCAATAATATTTATTACTCATGGGCTAGATTTTTGTGATCACTCTCTCATATCTTTCATCTCACATAATTTTTAAGTTGTTATCATGTATTCTAGGATTGCCTTCTCAATTTTATTCTTTTTTTTGGCATTAATTACACATACTTTTTTTTATTTTATCTTATTATGTTACGTTAATCACCATACATTACATCATTAGTTTCTGATGTAGTGTTCCATGATTCATTGTTTGCATATAACACCCAGTGCTCCATTCAGTACGTGCCCTCTTTAATACCCATCACCAGGCTAACACATCCCCCCATCCTCCTCCCCTCTAGAACCCTCAGTTTGTTTCTCAGAGTTCTCAATTTTATTCTTGACCTCAGTGGTTTTCAGTGTTCTAGAGAAACTTCAGTGAAAGTTCTAGAGAAGCCCTTTAAGATCCACGATCTGAGTCAAGGATGACAGCGTAATAAATGGAACTATGGGTCCCTACCTGCACTTCAACCAGAAACTCATTCATTACCTTTACATGGTGAAAATCTACATATGCTTTCATTAAATAAAGAGATTGACAGCTTCTTAAAAACATTTAAAGCCATGTTATACATTACTTATTCAATTGTCTCTACTAGCAAATGTGTTCTTTGATGCCTTCAGTATGGATTTTTATTTGACTACTATGTTTTCTGTTTCAATATGCCCCTTCCTAAAGCTTTCTTCTTGTTCATAGAGGTGACTTCCTCTTGCATAATAATAAAACCATCAAAATATTTTCTAAAATTTTCTTCTGATTCTCACAGTAAATCAAATTAATTTATATTTTATATTTTTCTTCTATGCCTTCAAAACATTGCCTCTCTTCTTTGGTGCTGTTCTTTTAGTTGTTTATTACCATTAACCAGGAGGACCCATCCTAACCCCATACTGGAGAACAGACTGTGCAGGTATGCTCTCCCTAATGTACTTACTATCTCTTCTAGAGCTGGAAGAATCATCCATCAAATATAAAGCCAAAAGCAAGTTGATGTTCACAGCTCTGAGCCGTTTCTAGCAGGTCCGTCAACTAGGATCCCTTATCAAACTAAATAGGGGACAGCCTGCATTATTTCCCCAGCCATAAGGGAAAAAAATGTAGTTCCCAGGGAAACTGAGGCCATCTGTGGGCTAGTCCTTTTTAATGAGAAAATTAGTGAAAGGAAGAGTTATACCTTTTAACATCTCCACATCTGAGAGTTCTCAACATGTGTCTCTGAAGGATGTGATGTTCCACCTTCCATTCCCCTCCATCTCCAGCCACATTATACCTGGAAACCGCAGGCTCAAAAGAAGAGCTGCTACTAATAATGCAGACATCATACCTTCCTATTTTATGACTTTGTGTTTTTACACATGCTTTATATGCTGGCTGAACTGCCCTGTCATACATGACCCATCCATAAAACTCCAAGTTATTTTCCAAACTTCTGCTCAGTGCTCCACTCCTCCTGGATAACCTCTCATTCAGAAAAAACTAATCTGTACTACTCCTCTCCATGTACGTACTTCTACTCTATTTTTTAATTCATTAATTTAAACATCTGTTTCCCCTACTAGATTGTCCCTTGAGGCTAAGACTCAATACATAGCAAAGTGCCTCATCAATAGTAGATAATCAATAAGTGTTTAACTAAAAGGCAATGGTACAGAGACACATTCCAGCCATCTCTAGAACCTGACTCTCTAGGTTTCTAGAGCTTTTATGGGGGGTGACCAGGAGTGGTCACCTCCAAATGATGCCTGGAAATGTTGCTTTAATACTGGAACAGCCATGCCAGAAACAACATGGCTAGAATTTCCTAATCCAGAACCACCAGCAAAGAAAGAGGTAGAATTACCAGAATTCCTCCTGGTAATGGAATATGGTCTGCTCTCATCCCTAATTTTGAGAGCAATTACAGATTAGATCAGGAAAAACTTGAGAGAAGAGACTGTATTGAATATCTATATCTCTAAAAACTGGCATAAGGCTTTGCACTTCATAGGAGCACAAATTTCATTGAATTAAATAATTACATTAACCATGTTTTCACAGGTTTTTAATGGGTTTTTGGGGAAAGTCTGGTCAGGATGAGTAAGATTGCAACAATTCTTTTTTAAAACCATTTCAGGCAGAGGGCTAGTATTAATATAAGTAAATGCAAAGACTTAACAGAGACTACTTTCAAATACAAAGCCATTTAAAACTTCCAACACCCTTAAAAATAATAAATCAATTAAATAATAAATAAATAAATAAAACCTCTAGCACTATTGAATGAACTTCTCAGAACTAGAAACAAAAATATGGGTGCTTTTGTTATTATTGTTGTCACCTGCATTTAAAAATATTCCACCCATAAACTAAATGTCCTTGGCAATAATTCTTGTCTATCTAGTTTATTATTTCCAACAAAGAAGAGACCAGACATATTTCAGCTGCCCTTACACAAAACTGCCAATAAATTGAACTTTCCTGATAATCTATCACAATAAAGCAGATTTTACCATGTATAACAGAATCAAAATCCATTTTATATATCATTAATGCTCTTTGTAATTTTTGAGAGCTTATAAATTTATGTTATTAAGGTAGATTAGATGCTCCTAATTTATCCATGCAGGGCAAATAACTGAAAACAAATTTTGGTGTTTATTAGTGTATCTAAGATACAGTATATTTTAAAATAGTGTCTTTCTTGGTCTACTGGCTGAATCTAGCCCCGGTGAGCTTTTCTTATTAGAGTAACTCAGGCTGGCTTCTGTTTTGAGATATTTAAGATTTCACAATATGTGGGTTCGAATCCTTTATACAACCAGTTGATATATGGAATTCTTCTCCTCAGATTCCCTCTGAGCCCTCATGTTGGTTCTTACGTCCAATTTTTCCACCCTCTTGGATGATGTCAGTGAAAGAATTTTTACCATTCTCTGAGGTTCCCTCTCACTCCCCAATCCCCATAGGCTGAGGATGACATACCTGGTTTTTGGAAGAAGGACAAATATCATTGCTCATGATTTGTTTCCTTCCTACCATGCAGAAGCAGACCAGGATAAACTCTTCAGCTGCCCCCCTGCAAGTGGGAAGCTGTATTAGCATTCCCAAGAGAACAAAACCAATAGGAGAATGATTGACTGATTGGTGATATATATATTACAAAGAGGTTCATTATCAGGAACTGACACACTATTATGGAAGCTAAGAAGGAATTCTCAAGATCTGTAGTTAGCAAGTGAAGATTCAGGAGAGTCAATGGTACAGTTCAAGTCTGAGTGTGAAGGCCTGAGAACCAGAAGAGCTGATGTTATTATAAGAGAATTCTTTTTTTCCTCAGCATTTTATTCTATTCAGGCCTTCAATTGATTGAATGAGGGCCAAGCATATTAGAGAGGGCAATCTGCTTTACTCAGTCTAATGATTCAAATATTAATCTCATACAAAAACACCCTCACAGACACACCCAGAATCATGTTTGACCAAAAATATCTGGGCACCCCATGTCCCAAATTGACACTTAAAATTAACCATCATGGGAGAAGATATTTGCAAATGACATATCAGATAAAGGGCTAGTATCCAAAATCTGTAAAGAACTTATCAAACTCACACCCAAAGAACAAATAGTCCAATCAAGAAATGGGCAGAAGACATGAACAGACACTTTTCCAAAGAAGACATACAAATGGCCAACAGACACGTGAGAAAGTGCTCAACATCACTCAGCATCAGGGAAATTCAAATCAAAACCTCAAGAGATACCGCCTCACACCAGTCAGAATGGCTAAAATTAACAAGTCAGGAAACGACAGATGTTGCCGAGGAGGCGGAGAAAGGGCAACCCTCCTACACTATTGGTGGGAATGCAAACTGGTGCGGCCACTCTGGAAAACAGTATGGAGGTTCCTCAAAAAGTTGAAAATAGAGCTACCCTATGACCCAGCAATTGCACTACTGGGTATTTAGCCCAAAGATACACATGGAGTGATCCGAAGGGGTACATGCACCCCAATGTTTATAGCAGCAATGTCCACAATAGCCAAACTATGGAAAGAGCCAAGATGTCCATCAACAGATAAATGGATAAAGAAGATGTGGTATATATATACAATGGAATATTATGCAGCCATCAAAAAAAAAGAAATCTTGGCATTTGCAACGATGTGGATGGAACTAGAGGGTATTATGCTAAGCGAAATAAGTCAATCAGAGAAAGACAAGTATCATATGATCTCACTGATATGAGGAATTCTTAATCTCAGGAAACAAACTGAGGGTTGCTGGAGTGGTGGGGGGTGGGAAGGATGGGGTGGCTGGGTAATGGACACTGGGGAGGGTATGTGCTATGGTGAGCACTGTGAATTGTGTAAGACTGATGAATCACAGACCTGTACCTCTGAAACAAGATAGTAGGAAGGGAAAAATGAAGGGGGGAAATCGGAGGGGGAGATGAACCATGAAAGACTATGGACTCTGAGAAACAAACTGAGGGTTTTAGAGGGGAGGGGGATGGGAGGATGGGTTAGCCCGGTGATGGGTATTAAGGAGGGCACGTATTGAATGGAGCACTGGGTGTTATACGCAGACAATGAATCGTGGAACACTACATCAAAAACTAATGATGTAATGTATGGTGACTAACATAACATAATAAAATAAAATTTAAAAAAAAATTAACCATCACAAACGCTGTCAGTTCAGTTCAGGGAGAGTACCTCCAGTACAAACCACCTTCTCTAATCCACTTTCCTAGTGAACCCCAAATTAGAGTAAAAGGCTGACACTCCACTCTTATCATCACATGAGAACTATGTCTCTAAAGTTGATCAAAACCCATAGTGGAAAGGAATTTGCTTAATTATCAAGTCTCCACATGTAGTCTTATATAATAGTTATTGATTTTTATTTTTCCTAATTTCTTCTGGTCCTTCCTTCCCACTTTTTTTTAAGATGTATTTTATTTATTATTTTAGATAGAGAGAGAGTGCATGCACAGAGTGGGAGGGGCAGGGGGAGAGGGAGAGAGAGAATCTCAAGTAGACTACACACTGAGCACGGAGCCTGACACAAGGCTCCATCTCACAACCCCGAGATCATGACCTGAGCCAAAATGAAGAGTCAGACACTTTACCAACTGAGCCATCCAGGCACCCTTCCTTCCTTCCCACTTTCTAACTGGAAGGCTCAAGAGAGGTCACCTTATTTGTTCTGACATTTGGTTTCCAGCCCATTTTGAAATTTGTCCATCCCTCTATAGCCCAGTTTGAATCCAACTACATTTTATGCAGTTAGTTTAGAGATAAAGAATGAAATAAAAGAAATGAAGTGTCCATCTACTGGTGTTCCATCAGTCACCATCTTGCTTTCTAAACCTGAGAGTATGACAAGAGACACTGGCTTTCCATTTGGTAATTTTCTGAACTAGAATGAGTCTAATACCACAAAATATCTCTTTGGCTTTAGACACTGACTATATCCCCAATTTCCATCAAAACAAACAAAAAAAAACTTAGAAGAATTGATAATTATATTAAAAATTTCACATAATCTATTAAATATTCTCCTCAAAAGTTTTTAACCTAAATTTACTAGTTAAGCCTCTAGACTTAAGTGCCAGTTTGCAGGAAGTAATAAGAACTCAAGGAACAAGTTAAATGTTCCATGAGGAAACAGTCAGAGAATCTATAAGACAATGATGCTGAACTCAAAAAAAAAAAAACAAAAAACCAATAAGGCATAACAACCAAATGCAATATCTGAATTTAGCCTAGAACCCAGTTTGAAAAAGACAAAAGGAATTTATAGGTTCTTTCATACGCTTCATTTTGGGAATAGTGGAAATTTGAATATGAACTATAGGTTAAATGATACTATGAAATAACTATTAACTTCCTCAGATAATTATAAAGAGGAAAATCCTTAATCTTAGGAGAAGTATGCAAAAATATTTAAGGATGAAGTGTTACAATGTTCACAAATTATGTTCAAGTTATACACTCAAAAAATACATATAAAGCAAATATGGTAAAATGTTAGTAATTGTTGAATCTACATTCGAGGTCTATGGATGTTCACTATACCATCACTATTCTTTAAACTTCTATGTGTTTGGATTTTTTTGTAATAAAATGTGGAAAAAATACTTAGAAGGGACCTAGTTTTTTCTGAATGTTCTGGCCACCTACATACTAATCGAAACAAAACAGTTCAGCAGGGCGGTGAGTAGTAATGATACACATATGTGGAGCTTCCATACTCTAGCCTTGGTGATGCTTCACACAGGGAGCTCACTGCCCTTTCCATCCTGTCCACAGCACACTGCTTCTATTGCCTTCCCAGCCCTAATGCGATCCTGCCCTATGTACAAGGAGCTGTGCAAACACAGGTGTTTGCACACCTGTGTCCTGAGGGACTCTCCAGTCCCCTTCTGGGTAGAGACTATCTCATTCATCTTCGATTCTCATACCTTAGTCCATAGTCAGAGATGCTCAATAAATAGCTGTCAGATGGATCAAGAAGTGCTTCCTCCTTCTAGTATCTTGATCTTGGACTTCCCAGCCTCCAGAACTAAGAAATAAATGTTTTTAAGCCACCCAGCCTATGGTACTTTTGTTACAGCAGCCTGAACTAAGATAAAACCCAATATTCTACTCAAATCATTATCACCTCAGTCCTAGTTTTTTAAACCATCTGGGGGAACTGAGAAAGAAGAACATGGAGCCTGCTGGGGAATACCATGATCCATGTATTATTTTCCCACCACCTTTTAAACTGGACCATCATACCCATAAACCAACCCCAAAGCAGTATCTTCCAAAGTGCAATCTCTATTGAAAATTACAGATTTCTTAGCCTCTTATTCAGTGATTCTGAATCAGCCCAGAGCGGGGCCTAGATACTTATTTCTCTTAACTTGTCCCAGGTGATTCCTGATGTGCACCCAGGTGTAAGGATGACTTCCCTAAATAGCAAACACTGGTTCTAGGGGATCACACGTATGCACCAACACACACACACACACACACACACACACACACACACACAGTTTCCTACTGATTTGATTATGCTTACTTTCTCCTCCCTGGCCTAATATTCCCTTCCTGCCTGAATGTGGACCCAGTTGGTTTGGGTCATCCTCCTGCCTGCCCTGGCTCATTGGACCTTGGGCACATGTGAATTTGGTAGCTTTTTTCACTCCTCTGTTCTTCCTCCAGAGGAGAACCTCCCCACTCTGCCTTCTTGGCCTCAAGAGCAAGATGGATCCCAGACACCCCTCCTGGACTCCAAGGAGAGGAAGGCATTCAAGCAGTCAATTAATTAACCAAAACTCCAGTACAAAGCACATGACTATAAGCAAGCCTGAGGGAGCAGGAGGCAGAGACCTAACTCTTGCTCATATTTCTGTTACTTTCTGTGAGGGCCAACGGGCCCCTCCTACCACTCATGTAATATGTAATTTAAACATAATCCCAGCTTGATGTTCTTTCATTACACTGGTAATACATAAATGTAATCTCACTGTAAAATAATTTAAAACAATACTGATACACTAAAGCTGCAACACCCCATTTCCTGTCCCCTCCCCATAAGTAGCTGATAACCAAATCAGTTTGGTGTACTTTTTTCTATTTACATATGTTAAGTTAAATAAGTGGTTCTCAAGGCAGGAGAGGATTTTGCAACCCAGGTGACATCTGGCAATATCTGAAGACATTTCTCGTTGTCACAACTGGGAAGTGATAACATCCAGTGAGTAGAGGTCAGTGATACTGCTAAACATCCTGTAATGCACAAGACAGCCCCCACAACAAAAATTACCTGGCCCAAAATGTAATAGTGCCATAGCTGAGAAATTCTGACTTAAACTATATGAAACTACTAATGTCTAAACAATTTTGACCTTCAAAAAGGCAATTTTATATGGTACACTCTAATAAAGATTATATATATATATATTTTTTAGAGAGAGAAAAATTATATATAAGGGAGAAAAATAATATATATTTTAAAGAGAAAATATTATAATTATATAATATCTAATAAATAATATAATTATATTATGCTATAATACTACATATAGTATTATATATTATATATTAATATATTATACTGGCATTATTATTTATTAATACATTATATAAATAATATGCAAATATAATTATATTTACATGTGATATAATTAAATGTATTGTGTATTATATATTAAAATATATATTATATATAAATTTTTTTAAGAGAGAGTGCATGAGCGGGGGTGGGGGGTGGTGCAGGGAAGTTGCAGAAGGAGATGGAGAGAGAGAATCTCAAGCAGGCTCCACATGCAAGGCTCGATCTCACAACCCTGAGATCATGACCTGAGCTGAAATCAAGAGTGGGATGCTTAACCAACTGAACCACACAGGTGCCCCTTGTTTGTGGCTGTTTTACATAAATGCATTAGACCATATGTCTTACTATGCAACTTTCTTTTTTTCCTTTAACAATATGCCCAGCAGATTCTCCATGCCAGGAACCAGAGCTCTGTCTGATTCTTTTCTAAGTGCTGTAAGGTATTCATTGCTGAGAAGGCACCTTGTGGTCCTTTAACCAGTCCTTTTTCAGAGGGATGTGGCTATTTCCAGTTCCTCACTGCTGTAAACCATACTGCAATGAGCATCCTGACCCTTTCCCTTCTCCCCACACTGGTTAGGTCTCGGGTAGATCTGAGAGAGGAAGGGGCTCGCCCCTGGGGGAGGGCAGAGAGTCTGCTTCCTCTCTTGATCCTCCTGTAGTTGCTTGTTGCCCCTCCCGGCAGTGACCATTTCATGCCACAAGCATTTACCAGAGAGCAGTGTGAATTCTGAAAGCTGTTTGTTAGACTTTCTACCCTGATATTCTCCTGGGGTGGGTAAAGGGCTCAGGAAGGGATTTATACCACTTGCCTGCCTTCCAGGCCTTCTCCAAGCTGCTGGGAGTTTCTGTCACACCTCTTTGAAACCTACTCAGATGTCAACACATCACTCAGCAAAACAACCCCCACCCCACATACATTTTCTAAGCATCCAGTATCAATCTATCCAAAGAACCAGAGCCAGAAGAAACCTTTGCTTTTCCACAAATGGCTTAAGGGTATTAATTATCATGGAAAACTACATGCAGACTGTTCAGAGACAAAAAGACACCCCTCCTCACGTGTTCCAAGAGAATAGTATATTGTCATCTGAAAGAGTAATTTATTTCCACATAATTGGCTCTATAAAGGGCATCTTCAGTGTCTAATTCCCTAAATAACTCAAGGCCTATTGTTGCTAGTTCTGACCCCACAGGGGAAGGAGAGCTGTAATTAATTGACTCATTTTTGATTAATGCATTCCAGCTTTCCTTGACTTCCACTCTTCTAGGAGAAAATTGGCCAACCCTGTTACTCCATTTCCAAGGACCTAATTCATTTAAAATAAACAAATCTGGGTGATAAGCAAGACGTTGGTTATTCATGGGATACCCCTGGAGGCTGCACTTCCCTGTGTGTCCTGTATACCTCAGAAGACTATTTGAGAGAGGGACTTTGCTTGCTCTCGGCAATAAGATCTTTAACATGCAGTGAGAGAGGGCTTTTGTTGTTTTGTTTGTTTATTTTTAGTTTCCTGGTTTATTTAACAACTGTGGTACCTAAAGGAGGTCGGAAGGGAAGAAGGGAGGGGAAGAAAGAAAGAAAAGACAACCTCAAAAAGCAGTTTAAGTGGCCTCACCTCTCCACATAGTATAAGGCTACCTATTTTGGATCACACCCAACCAACGTATTTTTATGAGCGAAGACTATAATGAAGCACAAACTACAAACTTTTTTTTCTTGGTTATTTGTGAACATCCTAGTGTGTCCTTTTAATATCTCTTATTGGAGCTCAGATTCATAGAAAAGAGAAACTCAATGATTTGGAAACCCAAACATAGTTCTTTAATCATCCAATGCCATTTTTTAAAGCAAGACTAGATATGCTAGGTGCTCCCTCATTTTCCTATATCCCCTATTTCTCTATCAAAACCACATGATCCCATGTGCCCCATTCTCTGTCTTGCTAGATAATTGAATTCATATTTAGATAATCATGCTCCTCACACCTCCCGTGAATGAATTATGTTTACCAGTTCCAAGTTTTATTATTCCAAGGGGAAATACATTGGTGTCTTTAATAGGCACCCTGATAAATCCTCTATTGCCCTATTATTCTATTTCAAAGTCATCATTCTATTCCCCTCCCAACTCTTTCTCAGGTCTGTGATGACTGGATTGGACTTTCAGCTCTTATACATTTCTTTATACACCCTAGACAATCCCAGTGTGACCTCAGGATCTCCAAAAGCAACAGATATGGTCTTCAGTGTAAAGATAATAGCTAGAGCCTTTCAGGACCTCCTGAAACAATGACAACCTCCAAATGACAAAACTTCAAATGAGTAGTAGTTCATGTGTCAGTTGATACCTATAGGAACCCAGTGAGGAAAATGGTCAATGGGGAGGTCATTCACATCCTGCTTCACGAAGCTTACTTAGACGTATTTTTACATTTTATAGATGAGAAAACTGGGGATCAGGAGTAAGTATCCACCTTCATGCAACCCAGTCAATGACACAAATTCTCACTGACAGCAAATTTGTAATTCTTTTTTGTTGAAACTGATTCAGTTTAAAAAAAAAAAAATGAAACATGCAGCTTGAAGAATCAGGGACATAAGGGGGTAAGGCAGGAATGGTACATCAGTGCCTAGAAACTCCAAATTGATGATAATGCTCTGGGAAACCTTACAAGTAGTTCCAAAGCCTCTTGGGTACTCACCTTAGCAGGATCCTCACCTCTCACAGTTTTAAAGACCTAAAATCCTAGCAGATGCCTCAAACCCTTGACATAGTCATTGTTACCTCTCTACAGCAAAAGATCACAAACTTGGGCTACACCTGAGGATCACCTGGGAAGCTTTTAACAAATACAAATGTCCAGTTCCCAAGAGATGCTGATTTAGGTAGTCTGGGGTAGGACCCTGGCATCAATATTAATTAAAAACCTCTCAGATGATTCTCATGGTCAGCCAGGGCTGAGAACCACTGGTCCACAGGCATCCTCGGCCTACAGCTACTATTAATGGTCAGGAAAGCTCCTACTCTCTCTTTTCTACCTCTCTTGGGACCTATCCTCTCAAGTTCCCTCTGATAGTTCTATGAAAGCCTTCCAAAATTGCCTTCTCCAGATTCTTTCCAATTAATAAATGTGAGCTTTTTCACAGGGAGTGGAGAATAGCAAGAGGACTGCAGACAAAGGGAAATTTTGCATTATTACTTAATATTGGAAATTTATTTAGCACCCACAATGTGCTGAAATAAAGGATTTTGAGATTGCCTCATCTGGTTTTCAGCAGCTATGAGCACAGTTAGTCATGTGGTTTTATATCCCTCTATTTAACTGCCTGTGAAGTTAATAGGTAGATGCAATGCTGGAGTTGAGCTGGTTCAACTCTGAACTCAATATTCAGCTTCTAAAGAAATGAGAAGTTTTTGCCTCTAAGATTGCAAAAATCCAATTAAGTATCACTTTCCCCTGCTGCTAGATAGACTTAGACCCTGGAAGTAATGTTAACGATACCACATGAACATCCAGAACAATCACCATGCCTCTTTTACTTAAATCACACCCCAGCCAGCAATTAAACAGAAAGCACAAGAATATTAATGCAACCCCCTGGCTTTCAGTTGTCAGACAAAATACTACAAGAGGCAGGGGATGATGTGGGCCAGACAATAAATTTAAAAAGAAAAATGTACCATTATTCTGTTTTCTTTTTCAAAGAGGAGGCATTCACGGTCAGCAAAACAGATTACACAGATATTTTCCTAAAAGATGTCCTTTGGGATCCACTGCCCCAACCTATGTGCCCCTCCATGTGTTCTCCACTGTAATTAAGATATATGTGCTTTTCTGGGCTTTCGAAGTTGCTGACAGACAGCTCAGCTGCCAACAAAGCGTAAATTGCTAAAGGCAGATGCTCAATGTTAGATGGTGCCCCAGGCAATGCCAGAGTGTGCTGCTACACCTGGACCCAGTCAGACTACAAAGCAGGGTGTTAAACAGTTTCAAGATAAATAAAAATTGACATTTGATTCAGATTGCTATTTTTCCTTTAAAAGGTGGGGATGAAAGTGTATTCCCAAGACTGAGCAATTTCATCTGGTATTGGCACTTGCCCCACCAAGCCCTAACAAGTCAAGCCTCCAAACCTCCTCTGGTAACTCTTTACTCCTCAGAGTGATTTAGGATGGGCTTGATTCCATTTCTGTTCTAAAGCATGAGCCTGGCTCCTCACAATTAAAAAATTAATTAATTAATTAATTTAAAAAATAGGGTTCCTGTGATGGACTGAATTGTGTTTCCCCAAAATTCATATGTTGAAATCCTAACACCCAATACCTCAGAATGTGACTGCATTTGGAGATGGGAACTTTCAAGAAGTGATTACATTAAAATGAGGTCATTAGAGTGGGGCCTAATCTAAGCTGACTGCTATCCTTATAAAAAGAGGATATTTGGACACATAAAAGAGACACCACGGATACACTCACACAGAGAAGAGACCACATGAGGACACAGTAAAAAGACAGCCACCTGGAAGCCAAGGAGAGAGGCATCAAGAGAAACCAAACCTGTCAACACCTTGATCTTGGACATCCAGGCTCCAGACCTGTAAGAAAATAAATTTCTGTTGTTTAAGCCATCCACTTCGTGGTGTTTTTGTTACGGCTGCCCTAGCAAACTAATACAGTGGCCCCTATATTGTAATTAAACATTGAATTGACATACAAATCAGAGAGCGCTAATCTTTTTGTGGTCGAAGAAGACTAAGAAACTTCAAGAGTATTCACTGTGAGGAGAGCTGGTATTCCTACAGTGACATCTTGAGCCACACCTGTTCATAAATATAAGGAATCCCAGCCAGCCTTGGAACATATTCTTGGGTCTTTGCTAGACCTTGAAGCATCTGAACTCAATCACAAAAGTGACAGTATTTCACAGACCAGGACAATGCTCCATTTTGGCTAGTGGGGGGCTGAGGAGGTGTCTCATAATCCTTATCTATCAGTGGTTAAAAGTGATAAAGTCAATTATTTCTGAGAACTTTAAGGTGAAGTGCCCTCAGAAGAGTCTGTTGTCATCCCTGGAACTCAAGAAAAGCTGGGCAGGGGGCGGGGGGGCGGTGAGCAGCAACAGCCCAGAGCTGTGGAGGACTGGCCCCCAGCTCACAAATGACCGGGGGCCTGAGAGAAGAATGTCTCAGAGACCTGTCACACATTCAGACTCTGCCTCCAGAAGGGGACCCCCACCTCAGACTCTAAGGTTACTTCTGCAACACTAAAACTTTCTTACAAAACTTTATTGCTATCTCATACTTATTACTCTTATTATTCCCCAAACTTGTCTATATGTACCAACCAGAAAATATCTGCCAAATATAAGTTCTAGTGCTGGAGTTGGGATGAAGGGGTGGGGTGTGGGCTGGGGGGCCTATATCAGCCTGAATGAGACACACACAGCAGAGTCATTACCATATTTAATCTTCCAAAGTATTGTCTCATCAGATTTGCACAAAACTTTCCTGACTTCCTAGAATGAACATCTTTGGTGCTACAAGTCACAAGACAGGCTCACAGCTGAGCCAAGTTCTTGCCATTAATAGTCCCAACAGAGTCTCTTATATGAGCTACCTACTCTACCTGTCAAGTGACTTCTTTTCAATTTAAACAATTTCTACTGCTTAGAGTTTTCTGCATTAAATTACATTAAAATATAAGCTGGCCTCATTTTGTTCTATAATTTCTCTCCTTGTTTTTCCTTGGATTTCCATTATAGTTTTAAATATTATTCTTTGTTTTGATTAATCTTCAGTTTGTCACCACTTCTAAACTTTAATTTTCAGTTTCTGGACTCCACATCACTGGCTAATCCTTAGACAAGAGGAAAATGAACCTTGACTACATCAAAGAGGTCCTATTTGAAGGATCCCTGAAAGATCACCTTAAAAGGTCATTTTGTGTTGTGCACATCCACACAAACACACACACAAGTATACATGCCCCATTTGCCAACTTTGAAGTTGGCTTCTCTGTATACAAGGCTTCCTTCAAGCAGAACCTCCTTGTATTATTTTCCTTGAGGAAAAAGTGCTTTCTTCTTTACACTTCTTGGAAATTCATTCTTCTGAGAACACTTAATGTGGGGAGGAGGGGTACCTAAATTCTTTGAAACACTTTTTTACTGGTTTATAATTTCTTTTTGATTCAAGTCCATTTTATTTCCTTGTTGATTCTCTACTACTTTAGTTTCATCATTGCCAGCATAGGGTATGGCAGCAGCAAAGAGGCAATTATCTCGGCAAGCTGTCTCACAAACATCAAATATTTCTTCACCCATCTGATTTACTCTTATCTCACTTCCCAAACATCCTGACAAATCCTTCTCAAAGCTGGATGCTTTCCTTAGCACATATGTCCTCAGTTTCTAAGAATCTGTCCTTTTATCTCCCTAACAAACATGTGCCTTCCCAGACAAAGCTGCATCATCCAATACATATCTTGTCAGTATAACTAGATTTATATATACATGTATGTTTTTATTTCCTGGACTTTCTCGTGTTAACAGAAGCTATCCTATTTATCAGAAATATGCAAAATCTTCCCTCTGTTTTTCCTAGACACTTCCTAGTTGTGGTAATTCAGATAAATAAGATTGATCTCACCTGAGCATTACAAAAAAAGCCAGTGAAGGAAGTACTATTGTGATCATTCTACATTAAGTATCTGAAGGCTCAAAAAAGAGTATTCACTTTCCCAAAGTAGTGAAGCCAGAACCCAAATCCAGGCAGTGGTACCAAAGCCTATATTCTTTACTTCAGGTCTGAATATCATGATTGGGGAAGGCAGGATGTTTAAGTGATCAGATGAACCATCTATTGATACAAGGTTAGGGATGGACCGAACACCCAATACAACATCCACTCAAAGCAACCAAAGGGAAGCATGGCTGGATGATAACTGGACAAAGAAATTGAAACTCAGTAACTGCATCATGCTATGTGAGGAAATAATATGCTCACAAAAAGAAGGTTGTTACATCTGTTTGTTATCTATAAAAAGAAGTCAAAAAGAAAAACCTCATCAGTGTGTGACCTTCACTATCCAGGGCAGAGACTGCTCAGGCTTAGATCCAGAGGTTTTATGAAAACTAGTATGGCAGGCAGATGTCTCCAGACCAGACTAAGAGCACTTCACACCAGAACTAATCACCCCAACGCCACACCAGAGACATGCAGGGCTACTCCAGGAGGAGTGAAATCTTCCTCAGGAAACCAAGGCCAGAAGTTGATGGGTGAGTGTCCCAGGGGCTATTAAAAGCATTTGGCATATGTTATCTCATTTAATCATTTCAACAACCCTATGAAGTATTATTATTTCCAAATTGAGGTATACCTAGATCTAAGTTCACAAATAAGAAAGAAATAGTTTCAACTCTGTACTTGAGGTAAATGTACTGACTTTTGGGGGTTGATTGGTTGCGTGTGTGTGTATCTGTGGGCAGTGAAGTGGAGAATCCCATGCCCCCAAATCTGCTTGAGAGAATCTATTAGTATTTAAGAAATATAGCCCAGAACTCCATGCATGGTTCTACAGGCCACCAACATAAAACTCCGTCTCCAGAAGAAACCAGAAAAGTTCATGTTCCATAAACAAGAGACTTAATGGAAAGTCTGACCTGATTTGAATCACCCTTGCACTGATCTAAAGCTTTCTCTAGATGACTTGGGAAGTTTTAAAAATACTGAGGTCTGCCCAACCCCCCCACCCCCACCCAGACCCAAGATTCTAATTTAATTGGTCCAGGGTGTGGCAAAGCACAGGGGATGTTTTAAAGCTCCCCAGTGGTTCCAGTGTGCAGCCACAGGTGAGAAACACAAGGAGTCTTTCAGATTCCTTCATCAAGGAAAAGATTGGCCTCCAGAAGCTGAGAGGGTACACTCAGAGAGGGGCACTGGTTAGCTGGAAGGGGAGAGACGGATGGGGAATGCAGGTAAGTTGGTCAAGAATAAAAGGTTCATAGCCCAAAGCTCTCATTTTCCTTCGTTCCAAAAATCTTAACAGGTATAGCAAGAAATACTGAGTAAGCAGAGATATCATGTTTATTTACCAAACTGACAATGCTGTATCATACTACCTACCGGCATTGGTGAAAAATCAGTGGTAGGGCCCTCTCATTGACTGCAGATTGAAGTCAAACTCTACGGCCTTTAGGGAAGGAGACTTACCAGTATGTACCAAGAGCCTTAACAATGTCCATAGCCTTTATATCTGCCTAAAAGAAAGTTACAGAAGGAGATGTACCAAATTAACAGAGGTTTTCTCTGGGTCATAGGGTTTCAGGTGAATTTTATTTATGTTTTCATAGACCTCTAAGATTTCTGTCTTTTACACAATGAGCATGTATTGCTTTGGGGGAAAACAATGAAATATAAAAATAATGTTTTATTAAAAGTTTTGCATCTTTGACATGACTATTATACTAGTATGCTTCCCACAGATTTCCTCCCCACCACTCTAATTTTTCTTCTTTGGTCTCATAAGTCATATGCCACCAGATATAAGTGCACATTGTCCCCTGTAGAACCGAGCATGGAGCCTTGGACTGTGTTTCTCAAATACTGCAGGATCCCTCAAACAGATCTGGGGGCACAGGATTCTCCATTTCTCTGTCTACAGATATACACATATACAAAAAAAAAAGAAAGAAAGAAAAAAGTCAGCACATTTCAAAATGTTTTGTTCAATAAGATTACCTCATTCCAAAGCCCAAACATTCATTAAGAACATGGACTGTGGAGTCAGAAGTCTTGGAATCCAAGCAGTGTGAACTTGGGAAAATTGATATTTCTGTGCCTCAGTTTCCTAAAATGTAAAGCAGCGTTGAGAAGAAAAACTACCTTAGGGGCAGAAATGACTTGCATTGAGTGTAGTGGATTTCAGCCTTTGTTCTGCCACTTGAGAGCTGTTCCACCTGAGGCATACCTCAGCCTCCCTGAGCTTCAGATTCCTCATCAATAAAAGTGGGATGATCATAATAAACCTACCCCTCTCACCTTAGTGTGAGCACCGAGACAGTGTATGAAAACTCTAAAGGGCTATGTAAATGTCACTTAATTATTTTTACAGAAGTTTTTATTTCATTCTGTCAAATTTCATCCACTCAGCACTACCACCCCCACAATGACTGTATGGGAGCCAAGTACAGGGTTGTGCTGCTTGCATTTTTTAGGAAAGCAAAGCAGCCCAGAGCCTTCAACTCCCCTCATCACTGTCAAAACAAAGAAGTAACTTTGGCAGCATTTCAACCCCATGATGTGTGCTAAGCCCCAGGAACCTGGAAAGGCACGGCTATCCAGTCACACCCCTGAGGTGACTGCTGAACTTTGTGGATTTTAAATAGAAACCAACACAGTTCTGCCTAGACAAGCCATGCTGCCATAGTAGGCATGGATATAACTCTGCAACACTTGAGATTTTTTTGATGTCACATTTCTACAGCTCTCTAAAACAAATATAAACTGCCCTGAACACTCACCCACTAAGAACTGGCAGGAATTTAATCTCTGTCATTATATCAATGACCTACTCCCCTCTCTGGGATCTTACAAGATTCCCCAACTAACAGGGCACCAATGCAAAGGACATGGGCCCCAATCCAATGTGGCTTCTGCTCCCTGAAACTTCAGTCAATCCCTAGATCTCCAGCTTTAAGGGAATTCTGTTCTGCATGGACTCAGGGAGACTCCTAGTCCAGGTGTATGGAACATAAGACCACAGACTCAGATTGTAAACAAACTTTGTCATCTTCTATCCAGGGAGGCAAGAAGATCAGGAGTCCTCACAGCCAGACGCTGGATAATCACCATACCTAGTTTCTTAACAGAGCAAAATTACAGACTTTCTCTTGCATCCTGGTACCAACTTAATATCTGCTGAAGAATAGCTTTGTGGTTGGCAGAGGAGGGTCTTGGCCACTCAGGTGAGAGGAAAGTTACATTACACTCTAGGGAGGGGGAGAGGAGGTACCCTCTGGTCATATCTTAGCAACCCACAAAAGAGCTATTTGTAAGGGATGCTGATAGCATGGTTTGAAAGAGGACAGAGTTTTTGTCCAGTAAGACATTCAGGATCCACCATTTTACTGAGATTAACATTTTCTCTATCAGTTTATGTAACATGAAGTTTTGTCTATTTAAGGGGTTGGGAAAGCAAAAATCCTCTAAGGACTACTTCCTGACAGGAAACTTCATAATTAAATTGTTCCAAAATGGAGATTGAAGTTATGTGCTGGCTTTCTGTTCCCTGACTTGCTTTCCCATCAACGATTTTCCCCAAGCAGCTACAAATCAGATGGTTCCCTACTCAAAACCCAGCATAGGCCTCCCATTGAGTTAGAATAAAATCCAAATCCTTTCCATGAGGTGGTCTCTGTTACCTCTCCAAGTGTGTTTCCCTATTGTTCTCTCCCCCGACACACAACCCCATTCACTTTGCTCCAGACACTCCAACCTCCTTGTTATTTTTACAATACTCAGGCGTAAGCTGTCTCAGGGCCTTTGGACTTGCTGTTCCCTCTGTCTAGAATGTTCTTAGCCCAGGTATCTGCACAGTTTTTACTTTACTTCAGTCAGGTCTTTACTCAGATATTACCTTCTCATGAGGACTTCCCTTACCACCCTTCCTAAAATATCAACCAACACACACACCCATGTATGCATGTACTTTCTAACCCTTTCCACGCTTTATTTTTCCACATGATACTTAGCACTAACATACCATATATTTTACATATTAATCTTTTTTGTCTATTTTGTTCACTATTGTCTCCTCAGTTACCTATCATAATACTTAGCATATAGTATGTGCTTAACAAATATTTGTTGAATGAATGACTTCATGTGCCTGCCTACTCATCATTCAGATCTCAACTCAAATGTTGCCTCCTCTAAGAGGTCTTCCCAAACATGTCTAGTTAAAGATGCCCAAACTCCCCACAGGCACTATTTTGTATTCTCTTTAGCATAGATTATCTTATTTACTTGCTTATAGATTTATAGTCTGTATCCCAGCCCTAGAATGGGAGCTTTCTGAGGACAGAGGCTTTGTCTACCTTGTTTATAACTATATCTTTGACACCCAGAATAATTCTGGGCTTTTAAGAATGCTCAGTAAAGGGGCACCTGGGTAGCTCAGTTGGTTAAGCATCTGCCTTCGGCTCAGGTCATGATCCCAGGGTCCTGGGATCGAGCCCTGCTTCGGGTTCCCTGCTCAGCGGGAAGCCTGCTTCTCCCTCTCCCTCTCCCCCTGCTTGTGTCACCTCTCTTGCTGTGTCTCTCTCTGTCAAATAAATAAAATCTTCAAAAAATAGTAATAAAATAAATAAATAAAAAAGAATGCTCAATAAAAATCTGATAAATGAATGAATGGCAAAAGGAAAAAGATCTAAGCAGGTGAATAAGCTGATCTTCTGAATAAAGTTGTGGATGCAAACCAATTAATTTTTAGGGGAACTAAATTGCTCGGTCACATTTCAGTTATAGTCATAACAAATTTACAAATTAGGAAGCTGAAGGCTCCCATCCATGGGTTCCATTCCCCTAATAAGTAAACTGTGGTAACTGGACTAGATATGGAATAATAGTCCCTTCTGGTTTGAACAAAAATAAAAAACCCTCATGGACCTTATAGTCTAGCAAAGAAGATAGACAATAAGCAAATAAGCACATGTGTGGTGAATATCTGCATGGGGCTTATAAGCATATAACACAGGGCTCAGTAGAGTTGGAAGGCAGATGTGGCTATGGAAGACCACTTTGAAGAAGCTATTTTAAGTATTTGTTCCAAAGAGACCTAAAGTAGCTGGTAAAGGGGGATCATGGAGAAGAGCTGGCAAAGACCACTGCCAGCAGAGGGAGCAGCATGAAAAGCCCTGGGGTGGAAGCCCTCCATGCTAGATTCAGAGGGTAGCAGGTGTATCAGAAAAGGTAGGCAGGGCCAGATCATGCAGGGCCTAGTCCATTATGGCAAGGATTTGGGATGTTATCCCATGCGCAGTGGGAAGCCTCTGGAGGGATTTAAATAGGGGAATGTCGTTAAAAGATCATCTACCCGCAGGAGAGATTGAGAATGGATGGGAAGAAGGTGACAGTGGAGTCAGCAGACCAGTTGGGAGGCTGGGGCAATAATCTGGGAGTAGGACAATCCCAGACCAAGGTTGCAGCAATGGGATTCCAGAAGAAACTGGTGACTGATAGGTGACAGAAGATAAAAAGAACAAAAGTGCAAAGAAGACTTGGCATTTCTTTGCAACACGGTGAATGTTGTTACTTACTGAGATCAAGATACTACGAGGAAAGTCAGATTTGAAGGAACGTATGCTTAACTCAATTTAGGCCAGGTAGGCATCCAAATAGAGGAGCCAAATAGGTAGTTGGATATAAACAGGACTGGAGCTCAGCAAAAGTCTGGGCTGTGTTGTCTCCTAGATGACAAGACTAAGATTAACAGATTCTAGAAGATTCTAAGAGCCAGTATTAATCCAATAGTCGGCAACTTCACCGTTAGCTCATGTGAGAAGTGATATAAGCTTCCTGAAAAGCAAAGAGGCTTAGGGTCCTTAATATGTCCTCCCATATGCCTAATGATAACCAGGTAATGATTTATCCTGGGCTCTCTAAGAGTAGAGATAACGCCTTATCAAACAAAGATCCACATGTCATGGTGAAATTGAATTATAGCAGCTTCTATTTATTGATCCAGTACCATGTGATAAGCCATCCACACTTGTAATATGAGGGTAATCATTGTTAGTAGTTGTTGATATAACCCTCAGTTCGTGTTAACTATCCTTTTGTTGTTACTGTTGTGCATGATCTCACTCAATCCTCAGGACCACTCTTCGCTGTAATCATGATGATCATATCCATTTTATACAGGAAGAAACTAAGTTTCAGAAAAGTGAAGGACTTGCCCAAGATTATTCAAGGAGGGAACGGAAATGCCATGATGCAGAACCAGACTTGCCTGACCACAACCTGCTCCTAATCCAGGCAACAAGTTTCCAGAAAGTTCACCCAGCAGATGGTCTTTTTCTTTCCCTGAGGCTTAGGAAACAATATCCAAGGCGAAAGAACGAACCATGCTGGTAAGCCCCTAATTATCCTGTCCATACCGTCGCTTCATACTAAGAAATGGGGTCTGGAAAGATGCCATTAGCAGAAAAATGTCTACCTTACAGTTATACGGTAGACCTGCCAAAAATCAAAGTTCTCCAGCCTATGTACTGTTCTCTTATATGAAAGACAGCATATATTCCTGGAGCCCAGGGCCAAAAACAAGTCTACATCACTTATTTTTCAAACCCTCCCACACCTAGGGACATTGTGGGCCAACAGAGAATATTCCCAAGACCTCGATGAAGCAGTGGGAGAGAGTGTCACTTCCTTGTAGGTAACCTTGGGCAAGTGACTTCACTTTTCTCATGTGTTCAGTGGGGCTAATAGTGGTATTACTTCATACCAATAATAGCTAATCATTATATAAGGCTTAATACAGACTAGGCACTTCTCGAAGCACATTACATGTATTAATTCATTTCATCCTTTCCGCAACCCCATGGGAAAGGCTGAGTAGGACCTATGATTATCCCCATATTACAGAAAAGTAAATGAGGCACAGAATTAAGTAATTTGCCCAAGGTCACACAGCTGGTAATAATGGAGCTGAGACCCAAACCCAAGCAATCTGAGAAAGCCTCACCACTAAATCACACAGCTTCTTCACATTGTGAAGATGAAATGAGATGACGCATGTAAAATATTTTTAGCACAGTACCTGGTATATAGTAGGGACTTAGTTAATGCTATGCCATTATTTTTATTGTAATCATCATCACCATTTAAAGACTGAAGCGGAAGATAGCATTTAAAACTGAGATATAACAGCATAACTCCAAAAACCAAACTTCCAACCTTTTTAGAGTTGTCTTATAAAAAAGGAAACACTATTTGCAAGACAGGATCTTAAAACCCAACCTAGAGGTATGGCACTTTTTTTAAGCATCCCATTTACACAAGCAGTTCAATAAATGCCAAGGGAGCTGAATAGCACTGCAGACCAACCACTGAAGGAATTCCCCCATAAAAGCCCCCAAACCATTTGGAACACAGTCAGCAGGAGATCAGCAGCACACTCATCCTTGCCATCTCCACCTCACTACCTGACGAATTAAGAAATTGCCATATCCTTTTTAGGAAGGAGAAGAAATAAAACTAATTAGAAAAGCCTTACCTTGCAATGAGAAGCCTGCTTTTAATGCTAAACTCAGTCAGGAGTGACAGGAAGGATTATAGGGCTGAGTGGAGGCTTTGATGTTCTTCCCACTGTGGGCTCCTCCTCAAAACCTAATGACACCATCTCAACAAACTTCCCTGACAACCACATTTAAAGCGGGTTCCCCCACTCACCCTGCTCTTCTCCTCCTTGTAACACAATTCCTAAATCTTTCATGTAACTTGTCTGTTTCTTGTCACACATACCTCTCTCAAAAAGCACATATCTCCAACAATTACTAGCTGTTCAATAAATATTTGTTAAATAAGAGAGAAATTCCAATCTCATTCACACCTCATCTCCGAAAAACATTTAAGAGTGTCTAAATGTAATATCTAGAGCAATCACCACAAAAATTCCCTCTCCTCTCCTCTATCTACTCTAGCACAGTGCTACCTGATAGAAATACAACACTAGCCACCTAGCAGTTATTTTAATTTTCTAGTAGTATTTTAAAAAGCAAAAGGAAACAAGCAAAATTAACTTTATTAATGTATTTTATCTTTCATTTAATCTAATATATTCGAAATATTACCAAGATATCAATATTTTAAAGCTATCAAGATCTTCCACTCCGTTTTTTTCTTTTTAGTTCTAAGTGTTTAGTTAAAATCCAATACATCTTACTTTCACAGCATGTCTCAATTTGGACTAGCCACATTTTGAGTGCTCAATAGTACATGTGGCTAGTTGGCTGCTGTATTGGTCAAAGCAGCTCTAGCACCTTAAAACTCTCAAGAGCCTCTCTCTGTATCTAGGGAAAACTTGTGTGCACATGCTCTCTTTCTGGCTCTCTTTTCCCCTGTCTCTCTGCACTTCCTATTCCCTCTGCCTGAAACTTTTTCTCCATCCCTAATAGGCACCTTCTCATTGTTCAGATCTCCAACCCACATTATTTATTGCCTATCTGTTGTTTAATAGCTGTCACTGTCAATCAGGACGTAATCCCCATGAGGCAAAGACCTGATAGTATCCCCAGAGCCCAGCACCATGCCTGGCATATCATAGACTCTCAGTGAGAATTTGTGAATGAATGAATGAATGAATGAATGAACAAATGAATCCATTAGATCCGTCTCTTCCCTCCTTTGTATTCGGCCTTTGTACTAGACACAGACCCACCCTACTTCGAGCACTCCCTTGGGAAGCATGAATCCTGTTAGGCCCCACCTGCTTCTTTTTTTTTTAATTCTTTATTGTTATGTTAATCACCATACATTACATCATTAGTTTTTGATGTAGGCCCCACCTGCTTCTGTGCAGGGTCTTAATCATCTTTGGGCCATGAACTCTTTGGTGGTTGTCTGTGACACCCATGGATCCTTTCTCAAAATAATGTCTTTAAAGGCATAAAATAATACTCACAGGATTACAAAGAAAACTCATTACATGTAATTACAGTTGGCAAATTTTCCTTAGAATTGTGTATGGTAATATAGCACTTTTTATTAATGCAATAAATAACAAGATCTCACAGTGAGTCTAATAACTTCTCTAATTTTGAAGTAGTTCTAAGGGTACATGCCTTATTGAGACATCTGTCAAACTATAATGTGATATGAAAACATTTGTAATTCTTATGGGTGACAGAGTCTTAGGTGCTCCTAATATCACTCTACTCCTAATAAAAGGAAATGTTACATTTCGGTTACAGATTAGGGAAAATAAAGATAAATTTTCTCCCCCATCCAAGTTCATAGACTCCTCTGAATTCTATTCACTTCTTAGCACCCACGGACTCCAATTTAAGAGCCTCTATGTTAGGTAAGAGGCTAGCCCCTCAATTGTGTCCTTTTTTCCTCAGAGTGAAGGATTGAGAAGATAATTTCAAAACGTCTCAATGCTCCTTTTCCAGTGCAGTCTGGGGGCAGCAGTTAGGGTATGGCTGATGCTTTAAAAATAAAGACATTCTGTCCAGGCATCATACACATTGGTCAGAAGCGTGAACTTCAAACCTATCCTAGCCTGGCTCTGTCACTGCCTAACTCTGGACCAGGGGAATTATTAGCCCCCTTGAATCTTGGCTGCTTCACCTGTAAAACAAGGTTGAGACCTTCTAATGACAGGATGGGTAGCAGGATGCAATGCAATAATGAATCTACCAAAGCCCGTGTGCACTCAGAGGATGTTACCTATAGTGTTGATGTTTCTGCTGGCCCATGCCCTTTCTCTACTAACAGCTTCAGTGTCCAGCAGGTCCTCCACACTGTTTCCTGAAGTTGTCTAATCAGCACCGCTGGCCATCTTTGCTCCCTCTCGGGTCATTTTCTTCATTGGCTCCTGTCATGCTTGGGTGAAAAGGGATTAGAATTATCCAGGCCTGAAATGGCATCCTGGAGGTCTACAGATAAGTGAGGATAGTCAAGTTATTTCACTCCTTAGGGCCTCACGTTAACATGGTAATAGGCTTCCCTTAAAAAGCCACAATGAGGATTAAGTGAACACACAGTTTTGTTTAATAAATGTTACCTGTCTTTCCTTAGATGTTTCTTCAAATAGAAATTAATTACAAAGAGGGGCATTCAGGTAGAGCAAAAGTTGCTGAGAGAAGGATAAGGAACGAGAAAATAGGCTTTGCCACACAGTGTTCATTTCACTTTCATCAATTCTATTTTTTTTTTCTGACTTTAAGTTTCCCAGCCACAAGCCTTCAACCAAATATCTACATTTGAAAAGATAAGATTGCCCAATAAGGAGACAAGAAGCCTTCTATCCCCACCCCATTTATAAGGGCCAGACTGTGCTGCTGGCAAGTGGAATAGTGGCTTTGCTTTAGGGAAGAAAGAGGGAACTCCGATTGCTCTGAGGTATGGCCAGAAACACCCCCATAAGCAAAATGACCCACTCTAAGCTCTCCTGTAACCCAGGGATTTTTTAATGATTTCCATATAGAAGATGGGAAAGTAAAGAGGCTGGTTCCCAGGGGCCAATCTCAGTACTGTGAGCGTTCCCCAACGATAACCACCACCTCCCCACACTGCCTCCCCCATCCCCAAAGTTTTGGGGGAAAACAATGAGTTCTCAAGACTAGTGTGGGCCTGGAGGCAGACAGGCCCGAATTCATGTCCCAGCTCAGTCACTTATCACCTGGATGAACTTCAACAAGTCAATATTCCCCCAAGCCTCAATTCTTCTCATCTAAATGCCATTATGGAGGTACTATGAAGACTGGAGATTCTATAAAGTACCTGGCACACAGTAGGTTTTCAGTAAATAACAAATATTATTGTGTAATATGAACCACAAGAGTAAAAAAGAGAAGTACAGTGTCTGAAAAGGAGAAGGTGGCAAATCAAGGTACAGAGAAGGGAAGCAAGAAATCAAAATGAGAGACCTGATAGCTAAAGGAATTTCAGCTTATTCAGGGCTACTGTGAAATAAATGATAATGTAGGGATGATGAGAAGGTAATTTTATGTAATACAAAAACAACTTATTTATTAGCACAGCACAGAGCAAGAGACGAGAACTGATGTGCACAGGAGGTCAATGACAGATACCATTCCCAGCATCCGAACAGGTCTGTCGTCACATCTCAGAACAGACCAGTCCCCACCCTCCCTGTGCGCACCCTTGTTTATCAAGAGACTTGGGAGGCAAAGTCCCTCTGCTTCCCAAAGTGATGACAACAATCAAAATGTCAGGGAAAAAAACGTATTGAACTGTCACTATTTCTTTGGTGACCAGGTTATTTTTAACTTTTCAGTTTCCCTTCTCTGACTTTTGGGATCCTTGTAACCGGTGCTAGTCTAAAGCCTTAAGTATATGTGATATTCATTAATTGTTCATTATTTAATTCCATTCCCAAGTTCTCTTTTCCCTTGGAGGTATAAATAGGAAAGCATCAGTGCCAAATGGTAAAGAGGAGGTTTGATTTTGCTCTCATACTCCAAAAGTCCTGGGAAGCTCTGTTCTCAATGAGCAACATTCCTCTTTCTTCTTTTTTTGCCTACTCCCTGCATTGCCCCCCTCCCCAGTCATACTCCCTGATTTCCTCCTAAGACAGTTAGGTTACCTCTCAGGATTCCATGAAGGAGAGCCAGGCCTAGCATCCACCGTAACAAAAGAAGAAAAGTGGAGATGTGACATCAGCTCCTGCCGTGAGCAGGGAATCATCCTGGATGCTGGGAGGAAAGATAATGAGAGCCCACCAGATACCCACAGTCTATGTATCATATACAATGAGGTCGAATGTCCTTGCTCAGTTTGGAATACCAGGCCCCCATCATCTACCCCAACCCTCAGGTCCAGCTTCATCTTTCACCCCTTTTGCTACCAGCACGCAGATTAGAACCTAAAGCCAGCTCCTGGTCTTCATCCTTTACATGAAGCTGTGTGACATCTGAAAAAGTGGACTTTGGATCCAGCACTACCATTTATAAGCTGTGTAACTTAGGCAAACCTCTTAACCTCTCCGGACCTCAGTTTCCTTAGCTGTAAAATGTGGACACTTTTCATAGGTTCACGGGAAGTTTAAATGAGCTGACACATATTAAGTGCCTGATATGAGAATGACGGAAAATTCTCACCAGATGCCCATCCCTCCCCACAAGGTTAGATGTGGGTAGGAACAAGGGAGAAAGAAATTCCCCGTTAAAAGACTTTTTTCTCTCATTATGAATATACCAATAAGAGATTCGCTTACGTCAACAATCTTTTACAAATGAAAATCACCTGTGAGCATGAAGTTTCTCAATTCCCATCTTCATATAAATTCTTTAAGTCAAATCAGTACCTTCCAGAGTTTGATATTTCAGTGTTGTGATTACGATGCAGAGGAGCAAGTTTATTTAAAAAAAAAAAGTTTTTAGGAAGGAAGCAGCTGGCAAGGAAGAAGTTTGGACATTCAGAACCCAGCCACTGGATGACTGAAGGTCAGGGTTGGGTAAGGGGGAAAGAAGGAAAATACAAGAATAGAAGAGAGTAGAGGAAGGACAAAGATCCTGAAAGGGAAGCAGAAGGCCATTGCACACAAGCTTGTCCCACTTTGTCATTGTGCCTTCGGCTCTGGTGGCAGCTGGACTGTCACTGACAATCACCCAGCCTGCTGCCTTTGGCAAGCTCACAGTGGATTAAGACATCAAGATGCATTTGTCAAGCTGCCTTGTCAGCTTGCCCCAGTTCAGCCAGACTTCTTCGTGCAGGCTCTTTCTGCTCCCATCCAGCCCAGGTACCTCCCACACAAAACCCTTCCCTTTCCCCTACTGAGATGACAAAGAAAGGGTGGAAAGGGAAATGAGGGAAAAGATGGAGACAGATGAGCACATATAAAAGTAGGTAAGAATCTCTCTCTCCCCACCCCTCCCACATCAGCAGGACAATGCTTCTAAACCAAAGGACTACAGAAACTTATCCTTCACTATTTTTCACATTCTCCTTAGCTTCTTGCATGTGTATGGCATTTCGTGTTTTCAGACCATTTGATTTTCATAACAGATGTGTGAACAGATTGTGAGCAGAGCAGGTAGGACTATCCCATTTAAGATAATGAGGAGACTATGGTCCAAAAATGTTGGCCCCTTTCCCAAATTCCAACTGCTAGTTAGGCAACAGGCCACTTTAGGACTCCAGTCTCTTGACTTTACATTCCAAGATAGTAGGTCAGGACCCAAACTTTAAATCACTGTGTCACAGGAACTGGGGTGAGAAGTCTCCACTGTGAGGCTGTGGGCAGAACTGGAAGAGCTGCAGGTTTCAAACACTGCTTCTGCCAGAAATTACTCATGAGACTTTTAAGATCCATTTGGTCCTTAATTATCTCATTTGTCAAATGAGTCTGGTATGGACAATCTTCTGACTTTAAAGTACACTAGAATAAACAATTTTATCTATTTCACAATTGTACCTCTGCACAATCTCCTTCACCAGCCAGATTCGATATGCTATCAAATGTTCTGAGATTCCACAAGACCTGAAATAACCCCAAATATGGGCAGCAGGGCTAGAAACCCAGAGTGAGGCTCATCCCCTTTGTCTTCCCATCCACGGCTCTCACTCTTGTCTCACAACCACCACCCACCCCCACCTGTAAAGAACTAATGAGTGCCCCTTGGCCACCCTCACTCCTAGTACCAGGCATGCAGGTACCAGCCGCATGGCTCACACACAGAGAAGAAACCCAGGAAATAGGTTCAGGACCTTTAGGGGTAGGGAATTTGGGGTCTCAGACACCACAACAGTGTCAAGAAAAGGGACATGCTTTCAATGGGCACACCCATTTAACCCTGCAAGAAATGTTGCAAGAGGGCCGAGTGGTGATTTTAAAGTGCAGACCCAGGGCAGCAGCCTAATGCCTCTGATCTAAGGACAGTTTTGCCCATGATTATTCAATCTTCTCCATCCCCAAGTATCTGCTCCCAGTTCCTGTTGCTGGCAAAACCCATTCATTAAAACTTTTTCACCTGTATGCAGATAAAAATTTTAAAAGGCACTTTGTCCCAGTTTAATAATCCCCAACCTTGCTTTCATGGGAATTCTTCCATTATCTTGAAAAGAGAAGCATGGAATTCTCAAAAATCATTTTTATGATGATTAAAATTAACTTTGACTTTTTTTTTTTGGTTATATGCAAACAATGAATCATGGAACACTACATTAAAAACTAATGATGTACTGTATGGTGACATAACAATAAAATAAAATAAAATAAACCTTGACTTAAAAGATAAAATTCATATTCAAATAGCCAAAAGATGTAAACAACACAAATGTACACAAAGAGATGAATGGATAAACAAAATATGATATATACAGACAGTAGAATATTATTTAGTCATAAAAAGGGATGAAATTCTGGGAATGCCTGGGTGGCTCAGTCAGTTAAGCAGCTGCCTTCGGCTCGGGTCGTGATCCCAGGGTCCTGGGATAGAGTCCTTCATCGGGCTCCCTGCTCAGCAGGGAGCCTGCTTCTCTCTCTGCCTCCCACTCCCCCTGTTTACGCTTTTCTCTCTCTCTCTCTGTCAAATAAATAAATAAAATCTTTTTTTTTAAAAGGGATGAAATTTCTGATATATGCTACAATATGGATGAATCTTGAGGACATTATGCTAAGTGAAATAAGTGAGACACAAAAGAACAAATACCATATGATTCCACTTACATGAGGTACCTAGAATAGTCAAATTCACAGAGACAGAAAGTAGAATAGTGGTTACCAGAGGCTAGGAGGAGGGGAAATGCAGAGTTATTGTTTAATGGGTACAGAGTCTCTACTTGGAATGATAAAAAGTTCTAGAAATGGATAGTGGTGACGGCTGCATAACAGTGTGAATATATTTAATGCTATTGAAATGTACACTTTAAAATGGTTCAAAAGGTAAATATTAAGTTACATATATTTTGCCACAATAACAAAAGGAAAAAAAAAGAGTAAATGCTACTGAGCACCTCAAAGATTTTCTGGAGCCAGGATGATAAAGAAGAAAGAATTTCCAAATTTCCAAAACCAGTGTCACCTCTAAAAAGACTGGGGACAGTCCTCCAAGGGAAGTTGTATATTTCAGCATCATCCAAGTGCCATAATTGTTCTGTGTCCTCTTCATTTGCACCTCGTCCTTTACCAAAGGAGTCTGCATTTAAGTAAATTGATTCTTCCTCCTTTGCTGTTCACAATACCTTAAGTGGAAGATAAACACCAAATTAAAAACCACCCCAAGGCCAATGCTAAACTCAACATTGTTGCTAAATCAGCCCTACACTACAGAGATAAAACTCTTCACCCACACCTACCATTAGAATTACCCATGGGGTGGGTGGGGGTTCTTTTTAATTTTCAGCTTTTATAGCTTTTGAAATTAAATGAACTCTCTACACCCATGCTCATTCTCAATAGGTACAGAAATTTCCACTGACACTCCGAAAATGATGACACGTTACAGATGTGACTGCTGAAGCAATTATCCCTTTGTTACTTTAAAATGGCCACATACCATTTTTAGCCAGGTCTTCATCGGCAGAACAGGAAATGAGGCCATCGTCTAATTAATTTTTATCTCAATTATCTGGGAAGCTGCCTGAATCATGATCTTCCCTTTGTCGGTAGAAACATGACATGATTGGAGGAGTTCGATATGACAAGAATGGGCTTTGCAAACTTTTATAAAACTGCCCGATTTCTCTCTTCAGTAAACATGTTCATGCCCATTTCTCCTCTATATTTACCCGCTTAAACTTGTTCTTCAAAGTGTAGCGCTCAGACCTGCAAGATCAGCATCATCCAGGAGCCTTCTTAGAAATGCAGCCATACCTAGGCCACTACTCTAGACCCACTGAATAAGATTCCCAGTTGCACCCCATTTCCTAGGGTATTCATACGCACTGTAAATTTTAAGAAGCACTGTGTTAGTTCCCTATGGCTGCTCTAACAGATTACCACAAACTTGGATGCTTCCAACAACAAAAATTTAATCTCTCACAGGGACGCCTGGGTGGCTCAGTCAGTTAAGTGTCTGACTCTTATTTCAGTTCAGGTCACGGTCTCAGGGTCTTGAGATCAAGCCCTGTGTCACTCAGCGGGGAATCTTCTTCTCTTTCTTTCTCTCCCCCCCACCCCCCGCCTGCCCCTCCCTCTGCTCATGTACTCTCTCTCTAAAGTAAATAAATAAATCTTTTTTTTTTTTATTTAATCTCTCACAGTTCTGGAGGCCAGATGTCCAAAATCTGTTTTGCTGGGCTGAAATCAAGGTGTTGGCAGGACCACACTCCCCTCAGAGGCTTGAAGGAAGAATCTGTTCCTTGCTTCTTCCAGCTTCCAACACGAAGGACATTTGTGATGGCATAATCCTAAATAATCTCATCTCAAAATTCTTAAGTCACATCTGCAAAGACCCTTTTTCCACATAAAGTAACATCTACAGCATCCAAGGATTAGGATGTGGATTATCTTTCAGGGAACCATTTTCCCACCTATCACAGCCCTGCATCTAGGAAGTTTTTACTTCAACATGCTAACTGGGATATACCCAAACTTCCTAAGTGATTTGCACAAATACCATCTCCAGATATATTTAACAAAGAGCCATCCTTCAAAACCTATTTTCCACAAAGAAGCATTGAAATTTCAAAAACTGCTCTGTTAGCCAAACCCAAGGACTCTGAAGTTTCCTCCCGTTAGGGACTAACAAACAAAGCCCTTACCCACCTGGGGTACCTGTCAAACATTCAGATTTCTATGCTATTCCCCAGAACTGCAGGATCCAAGTCACCAAGGAAGGGTCTGGGACTGTGTATTTTTAACAGGCACACTTCGGTAATTCTACTAGTAATTCTAACCACCAGACAAGTTTGAGAAACAGAGCTTACACCAGCAGTCCTCATCCCTCACTGCACATTATAATCATTTGGGGGAATTTTTTAAGATACTAAGTCCCAGGTCCACTTAGGTGTTTCTTGAGGTGGATATTTGCCATAGCTCCCTGGATGGTTCTCATGTGCAGCCAGGCTTGAGAACTACTGATTTTACCTCTCCAGAGCCAGTTATGTGAATTAGATGGGATTTAACAGACTCAGGTAAGCCACCCATTAAACTAAGCCTATCTGGGCTGCTGCCTTTTTCAGAAGATGCCCTGAAGAGCCTCTCTTCAAATGGTGGGCCATGCCTGTGAAGCACTAGGCAATTATGAAAGTGCTTCAGAAAATCACCTCACAGGAGTTCCTACCCCAGCCAGGAGAACCTGTGCACCACCCACTCTTGGGCACTAAGCACTAAAGAATAAAGCCACTCACTCCAAGCAATCCTCTCACTTACTCCAAATTCCATACTTCTATATGAAAAGGAACTTACTTTCTTCTCTTCATCACCAACTCCCACACACAGTCTTGTAGCCCCATAATACCAAAGTAATTTAAAAAAATGTTAATGCTTATTTACTAATCACAATGTTCTCTATTACCATGGCTTTAAATATCTGAGAAGTTTACATTTTTGGTCTTTTCTACAGAAAAGTATTATCTGGCTGAAGAGCCCACAGGTGACAAGGCAACAATTCAAGCCAAGAGTTTTGCAAGATATTAGCGGAACCGGGAACCAGGAGACAGTCACTCTTCTTACAATAGGGAAGAATTTATGCTCAGTAGAAAACTACACATTATCTGTAATTCACTCTTCTGTGTTATCTGATTCTGAGTGTGTTGGAGCTATTCTTCAACTCTTTAATGTATAGATAACAGACAGCTATGCAAAATAATCCTTGTCCATAGACAAGCAAATTCTATCCTATCCAGTGGAGATTCAACTGACTTGCCTCTCCCTCTGTGGAAAAAAGTTTTCCTCCATTTGCACATTGATGGAAACTTTTTTATTCTATGTAAGTTTGTGCTTTCTAAATTTTTTCCTTTGAACCAGTTACAGCACCATGAGTTAAATAAAATCTTTTAATGAAAGTTCATTTTTATAATAGTGGGAGAGTAGTGATTTTACTTTTTTTTTGAAAACAAGCTTTTAATGTTGCTCATGACCACTTTGGATGCCTAGGAAGATAAGACTCACTGTGACTACACAAGCTCATAGATTAACCCTAAAACAACCAGGTGAAGATCAAGAGAGTTTGTCTCGGGGAGCAAGCCTTCCAGAGTTTCAGGCACCTAGGCTCCAAACTCATCCTGTCCTGGTTGCTTCTTATCTAGTGGAACAAGCAATTCACCACCTAGGACTATAAGCTGTTCTCTACCTATGAAGCTCAATGCAGGTGCAGAAAGCATCAAAGTGATGCTTTTTTTTTTTCCCTGGGATCCTATTTGACAAGAAATTCTGACTCAAAGCAGCACTCTCCCACAAGGAACTGTGGAGCTATTTATAGGTGCCCACCCCAACTTGGGGGTTTAAAAAGGGTATCAGGAAAAATTGTCAGTGGTATTACTCTCCAATTCCTCAAGAATGGTAAAAGTAATGTGAAAAAGTGGGAAGTATCCCCAGCTGAAAGGAAAACTAGCTATGGGGAAAATCATAGCACTCTCCTAAGTGCATGACATCACTTAGGTAAGTTGTGATATTTAAGCATGGTTCTATTTATTATTGTGATGGTCAAAATTGCTAATATTTCATCAAGATAGAAAATTTTTACCACCATTCCCTTGTCCAAATCATCTATGCCCCCAGCACATATTAGTAATAATACATCTGCAGTTGCCCTCACCCCAACTCCCCCAAGATTTCTGAAGTTAGTTTTGCTACTTTCTCCATGATTCTCTACTCTCAGCCTGCCTGACTTTCAGAGTCAGTATTTCAACCATCTAGCTCTTCAGTGACTGACAATCTCTTTTTTCTAGCTGGTTAAAATACTCCTATAACACTTTTTCTTCAACCTCATTGGTATAACTACCATGTAGCCCTTTACCTTCTTCCTATCCATTAGGACAGCTCTTTGCCTTTTCTATATTCATTATCTCGGTCCTGTCTTCTCTTCGCTCCCTGCCTATCTTTGATTCCATTATCAATTACCTTAAATAATATTTTTCCAAATATCCTATACTCCCTTGCCTCTTTCTCTTTAAATCCCACTGTCTGGCAAAATCTACAACCCAGTTAAAATCAACTAGCACTTTCTCCAAGCCTGCACCTGGGCATCTGAGGGCCGCTGGGAAAACCCCACAGTAGGACCAATTGGTGTCACTCTAAATAATTGAAGGTCACACTTAACCAGATCCTCAACTTGACCCTATAACCTCATTACATGGCTATAGACAATTCCATCCCTCATCAGACACCTATTTCAAACCTTCCCTCTTCTCTCACTTCAGACTTTATCAAATCCCTCTGTTACTCTCAGCAAACAAGCCAATATCACAGAAGAAAAAGGAGTCTTCAAATGGGAATACTCCTGACTTCCTGCTGTCAGAACTTCATACCCACTAGAGCTTTATGTATCCTCTAATCCTGTCAGCAGGGGCCATTCTGCTCTGGATTCTCTCTCTCTCACTCTCTCCCTCTCTCTCTCACACACACACACACGCGCGCGTGCACACGCACAGACACACACGCACACACGCACACACATTGCCCCTCCTCCTCAGGGACTGCATATAGTCAGCCACCGTTCTGATCATCCTTATCTTTGGCTTCCCCAAAATTACTGGATCCCTCTTGACCACATGTAAATTCCTAAGTTCCTCCCTTATTAAAAAACAGAAACAAAACTTTCATCAACTTGGTTTTCCCTCTCCATACACTGCCCTCTCTTTCTCCTCTTGACAAACTTCTTCCAACTCTCTTTTCCTTTGGCTTACCCAGACTCCTAATTTATGTACTGTTTATGGTCCTTCTCATCTCATTTAGCTCCCCACGCTTCTCCTCCCAGCCTCTAATTGTGGAACTTCCTCAAGCCTTGGTCTCATGCAACCTCTCTCCTCGCTCTCTATTCTACTGATGCCCAGGATTCTAGGGGCCAGCTGTATACAGATGACTCCCTAATTTATACATCTAGCCCTGGCCCCCATATAAGCTCCAACCCCAAAATCAAACTCTAGATCATCCCTCTTAAAAAAATGTAATCTTCTTCCAGTGTTTCCCATCTCAATGACTGGTATGACTATCAATTTGGTTAGACAAAACAAAAATTTTCAAACCATTCCTGCTATCTCCATCCCCCTCAGCCTACATATCCATTTCATCACCAAGTCCTGCATTTTTGCTTCCTCTTTACATGTTAAATTAGTCCACATTTTTCCATATCTATTACCATCTCTAGTCCAACCTGCCACCATCCCTTGTTTGAACTGCTCGATGACCAGCCACTCCATACAATGCAAGTTGTTCATGTCCAGGCACTTTTGCAAGCAAGCAAGTGAATGAATGAATGAATGAATGCCTAGAAGAAAGAAGACTTGAATGGACTGACCACCGGGAAAAAAAAAATCGATTCATTCAACAAATACTTTTTGTGTTTTTGTGTTTGTACTCTGGCCTAGGCATTGTGTTAGAGACAAGATGATCAGAGAGTCATTCCTCAAAAAGTGTACAATCTAGAAAGTGGTAGGAGCACTCAGTCAACAATAATACAAAGCAGCATATAAAAAAATCCATAAGCAAAATGGTCATCCTCCTTGCCCCAGATGGCAGGTAAATCTCAAAGAAAAGAAAAATCACATCTAGTTGGATCTTTAGGAGACACTTCCTGAAGGAGATGGTGCCAACATATGGAAACAGGGTATATGAAGAATAAGTACATTCTAGGAGGAAGTGATCTTCTAAGCAAAGAAGCAGAAGACAGAAAGTACAGAAAAAAATAATTCAGCCTGGGGCGCCTGGGTGGCTCAGATGGTTAAGCGTCTGCCTTCGGCTCGGGTCATGATCCCAGGGTCCTGGGATCGAGTCCCGCATCGGGCTCCCTGCTCCTTGGGAGCCTGCTTCTCCCTCTGCCCCCCCCCCCTCTCTCTCATGAATGAATAAATAAAATCTTAAAAAAAAAAAATAATTCAGCCTGGCTAAGCATGGACTAATGAGAGATGGAGCTGGAATGGAAGAGTCACTGGAAGTCCACTGTCAGAAGAAACTCACTCAACATGGGAATACCTCCAAATACAGGATGCTTCTTCCTAAGTGGCTGTGCTTTATTTGGAATTTACTTTTTTAGTTACTTACCTAAGGTGAGGGTAAGCTTTAGGTCTACACCACTCCATGCAGACATGGGAATGAATAGAGAAGAATCTTGTTGATGACATATATGCAATCAGTTGTCCATTGTTCCTCATAGTGTGCTTAAAAAGGAGATGTGCCTGCAACTTCTGCATTCTGAATTAGATCTGCACAGTATTTAGATTGGCACCTAAGAATCCAATTACAATGACTAAGAGGTCAATATTGCCTTCTCTTTCACATAAATGTGATTGGCCTCTACTATTTCTCCTTCACATGATACATTAAACTTCTTTAAAGTAGCCTCAGGAGGGCGCCTGGGTGGCTCAGTTGGTTAAGCGACTGCCTTCGGCTCAGGTCATGATCCTGGAGTCCCAGGATCGAGTCCCACATCGGGCTCCCTGCTCAGCAGGGAGTCTGCTTCTCCCTCTGACCCTCCCCCCTCTCATGTGCTCTCTCTCTCTCTCTCTCTCATTCTCGCTCTCTCAAATAAATAAATAAAATCTTTAAAAAAAAATAAAGTAGCCTCAGGAATGTGAGGTAGTTGCCTGAGTCATCTGTAATCAGAACAGAAGAAACAACCATAGACACCAGGACAGAAAGAGAGAAGCACATGTACGTCTCTTGGGTAGTATTTATTATCTTAAACCCTGGTCCAAAAAAGAGGAGGAGGTACTACAAAGAAAGAAATTATGACACAATACGGGGGTGGGGGGAGTAGGCAATTATAAAGCAATGTGCCACCACATTTCATACCTCACCAGTGGCAGAAACAACCCATAAATCATAACATTCTTTCCCAGAGAACCCAGCAATGACCTCAAATTATTTCTGAACTTACTGCTCTAAATAATGACTAGTAAGCAATCAAAATTGGCCCACCAAAAAAAAAAAAAAAAATCTCTTTTCCATTCTCAGAATAATGAAAAAGAAATAGAGTCTGCAGACTCTGGGGTCAAACCTATATTCAAACTGTTACCAGCTATGTGACTATGAGCATCCCCAACTCTTTAAACCACAACTTTTCTACAGCTTTGAATGGAGGTAATGACTGCCAGGGTTGTGGCAAGACTCAAAGAGCTAATATATCGAAGAACACTTTGAAAATTGTAGGGCTCTATAGAGGTGAGGTGTTCTCCACATAGGAGATGTTACTACTCACTACTTCCAGAACACTCCCATGTACCCAGAGCACATTCCTTAGCATTTGTCAGTTGCATGTAGGGCCACCTGTGAAAAGAAACCAGCAGGAGGAACTCAGCAATTCTCTACTATCCTTTGTGTTCTTTTCATATATCCTTCCCTGTTCCAAGTGGACAGATTGCTGTCTTTAGTACAATTGCCCTGACAGCCCAATGGCCCTTGTCCAGTCTTTTAGTTCATAAAGCTAAGGCCTTGTAGCCTGCTGCCTAAAGCTGCTGGCCCTGCCCACACAGGGGTTAGCCAGTCAGTCTTTATGGGTTTGTACACAAATGTAAAATGCAAACATAGCTGTATTTAAATAAAATAATTTACAACAGATTAGATGATTCATTCCTGAATAATAATTTTTATATGCTTTTGTTTTGCATTTTGTGATGAAGCAGGAACAGTCAAGGTACTCTGTACAGATGGGGCCCTCCTAAGTTAATAAAGCATAGGGCTTATCTAAAAAGGACATTCTGGCTGGAAGTCCCAGAGGTTTACTCAGCAACCTAGAGTTAGATGCCATCATAAGCCAGAAGTTGAAATAATGATGTCTTTGCAGCACAGCAACACATGAAGGATATGCCAAGAACATCCAAGGAGCAACACCACAAATGTAGGACTCCTGTTCATGTTCCCAGGATAAGCAATGCACAGCTTCTTGCCATTTTTATTCTGTGAGGTGGAGAATGAATTATACGGGCAACTGAGGAGGCAGAGAGACTGATTTAGGAGACTACTAGAATAATCCAGATGCAAGATTATCATGGTGAGAGATGCAGAACAGGGAGAGGTGTCTGGGTTGGGGATTATTTTGGAAGTAGAACTGCCAACTTGTTGATGGATCAAATGGAGGGGATGAATGAAAGGAAGGAGTTGAGAATGGCACTGTTTTGGGCTTGAGCAACTGGATGAGTGGAAGCAGCATTTTCTGAAATAAGGCAGAACAAAGAAGGTGTGGTTGAGGTCCCATAGTCCTATCTTGGGCACTGAAAGGTACTTTCCTTCCTGACACCAACTGCATGGTATCTTTTCCAACACCACTTCTCCAACTCTCCAACACCAACTAGGTGTCCTATATTCAATTTAATTCTGACATTAATTACCCAGAGTTAGCATCAAACTCCACAGGGTTAAGGGCTCAGTCCCTAAGACTGCCCTCATTTCAGAGGCCAGTTGCAAGTATCAGGTCACCCACACTTATGACCAACCAGCTAGAAATCAGGAGTTCCCACTACTCCCTCCTCAGGTTCAATAATTTGCTAGAACAGTTCACAGAACTCAAGAAGCCACTTTACATACATTTATGAGCTTTTACAAAGGATAAAAATAAGCAGCCAAATGAGGAGGTACATAGGGCAAGGTCTGGAAAAGTCCCAAGGCCAGAAGCTTCTGTCCAGGAGTCGGGATGTACCACCCTCCCAGTATATGGATGTGTTCACTAACTCAGAAGCTCTCCAAACTCCACTGTTAAGGTGTTTATATGCAGGTTTCGTTACTTAGGCATGTTTGATTAAATCATTGACTATTGATAATCAACTCAATCTCTAGATCCTCTCTCCTCCCTGGAGATTGAGGAGTAGGGCTGAAAGTTCCAAGCTTCTAATGAAAGCTTGATCTTTCTGGTGACCAGATCCCATCCTGAAGCTACCTAAGGGCCCACCAAGAGTCTCCTCTTTACAACAAAAAAACTCTCCTATCACCCTTATCACTCAGGAAATGTCAAAGATTTTAGGAGCAAAGAAAGATCCTTCTGGTACTGCAGGCACATAAGTTTCATAGGGTGTCTCTACCATCTCACCAGGCAGGTGGTCATATACAAACCGGGGGCTCAGGGAGAAATCAGAGGCCAGATTCAAATCTTGTCTCTACCACTTACTAGTTTCTGTGACTGCAAAAAGTCACTTTGCCTCTCCCTGTCTTAGCTTCTTCATCTCAAAAAATGCAAATAACAACCATTTTGCAGGGCTCTATAAAAATAAGAGGGCATATAAAGCTACTGTTCAATCAACAAATATGTATTGAGTCTCTACTCCATGCCAGAAACTATTGTAGGGTCTAGAGATAGAGCCCAGGACAGAAAAAAATCCAGCCCTCATGAATCTGCATTCCAGTGGGGAAAAGAGAAAGTTGAATAAATAAGAAAACACATACCATGCAGTTGATGGTAAGTGCTATAGGAAAAAAAAAATCAGCAGAAAAGGATACGGAGTGGGGGGTGATCAATGTTGTCATCTTAAATAGAATAGTCAAAGAAGACCTCATTGAGAAGGGGCAGAGACCTGAGAAGTTGAGAGAGAAAACTAGGCAGGCAACTAGGGAAGAACATTCCATGCAGTGAGAAAAGCAAGGGTAAAGACCCATGGAGTGGAAGCTTGCCTGATACTTGTGCCAAGCCCAGAAAAGAAGCCAATGTGGCCAGGGGTGACCCATTGAGAAGTGATAGCCCCTGCTCATAATTCCAATAATGTTCATTATGGGGATGGCCTATTCAGTCTGCATCCTAAACTACTACTTTTCAGATAAATATTGTTTGAACTCTCCAACTGCATTCTAATTATTTATCTGCTAATTAACTCATTAAGAGAAGAGCCCTTTAGACTGACATTCCCATCCCAACTAAGTGCCTTAGACATGGGGAAAATCAATTGTCATCTGGAACCTGACTAAACATGCATGTGCACACACACATGAACAAGCAAATTGCCAGCTCATCCTACTTCCTGAAATACTAGTCTCTGTGCCCAAGTTGTCTCATCTCCACAATTTAACTAAATTATTTTAAATTTCTTTGCATTAAGAAGTGTTCACTCTTGGGAATTCACTTTTAACATGGCAATCTCCTCCAAGCCTGGCTTTCTGAAATTCCTTCAATAAGGATACTACATACATTGGCACCATCAATCCCAGCAAGAATGAATCTAAATCTCATACACCTGAATGCTTTCATATGCAGGATGCTTTATTAGCAACACATGTTTTCCCTGCAGATCACAATCACCTGCTGTTTCAAAGACCATAATTTGAAGAACAAGTTCCAGAGAGCTAGAAATGCATGTGTAGAAAGTTAGATAAAATCATTAGTCTTCATAATTGCTCCATGAACAAAGAATAGGTACTCGAGTAAAAATAATCACTACCATTTACTGAGCATTTACTATCAACGAAGTAAATGGTTAAGTGCTTCACTTATCTCAGCTAATTAAGTTAAATCTTCACAATAACCTGCAAGGTAGGTATAAGCCCTAAATTACAGATTTAAAAAGGCTACCTCCTAAGAGGTAGAGAGATGTTAAGTTATTGGCCCAAGGTCACACAAGCTACTGAGGGGCAGAGCTAGGATTTGAACCCAGACCAACCAGTAGTGAAAACAGCACACTAAACGTTTATACAACAAAGATCCAACAAGCGACCTCATTCTGAGACTCAGAACAAAGTTCTTTTCACAAAATGGTAAGGTTTCTCCTTACTGGTAGCAAGGAAAAGCTAGAGCTGAATACCTGGATGGACTGTGACCAATCCCCAAGATGAGGAAGAGGCATGGAGAGCGCCTAGATCCCTTTCACATGAGCAAATTGACAGACAAGTTGCATTTGGGTCTGCAGTGCTGGAGCCTTTCCCCCACGAATTAGCTGTGGGTGCTCGATGTTGAGGACTGAGAGCAATTATACCACTCATAACAGATGGGAGCATATGGTGCCAGCCAAAATGAATCAATGTGTCACAGCAGCAAGGTTCTCGGATAAGATTTAGAAAATGTTGTCAAACAATGATTATATTACTAGGGGGATAGGGCCAGCAATTACATCTTTCAGCCAATAATTTATATCACTCTTATTTTTTTTACCCTTATCCAGTGGCCATTGTTACGGTTCCAATTTCCAGATGAAAAAATATGAAGTAGTTTGCCCCAGTTTACAGAGTTAAGTCATTGGCAGAATTTGTAGGGTTTTGACAGAACCTAAATAGATTCCTTTTTCCTGCCTGGATCTTGCAACCATTTAAAAAAAAAAAATGGCAGAGGCAGAGAGGGAACATAGAATACCATCTTTATTACAGATAAAGCTAGGTTGGAAGACAAATGGACTAACTCCCTCACAGTCGACCTCAAGGATAGACAACCTGAAGGGAAGGTAAAGCTGGCTGAGTCACTGCCACTCCCCTCCACCCCCACCCCACTACTAACATAGAAAAGAAAGGAGGAGAAATCCCCTGCTCTCAAGACCTTGGCTAGATAAATTAGCTCCCCAGTTGAAAAACATGGCCCAAAAGCTGTTGTCAGTCAACCAGGTAACTCACTGCATCCACGAGGGGGAGTCAGTCTATTTAGGGGTGTCACTCTCTTCTTTGATTTTCCTCCCTGGGGTCTTCAGGTCCAACTATACTGCTTTCAGTGGGAGAGGGGCTTCCCCGGAAGAGAAGAGCTGTTACTATTGCCAATCTTCGTGGGAAGAGGTTGACCCAGGTAAGAAATTAGTATTCAGGAGCACCTGGTTGGCTCAGTCGGTTGACCATCCAACTCTTGATTTCAGCTCAGGTAATGATCTCAGGGTCATGGGATCGGCTCCGAGCTCAGCTAGAGATTCTTTCCTTCTCCTGCCCCCTGCTTGTGCTTGCTCCAGCTCTCTCTCTCTCTCTCTCTCTCAAATAAATAAATACATAAAATCCTTAAAAAATAAACCTAAAGAAAGAAAGAGAGAGAAAGGAAAGAAGGAAGGGAGGGATTAATTAGGATTCAGGGAAACAAGCCCCAGATTGAGATGAATACAAAAATCCCTTATTTCTAAAAGCTGGAGGTGACAGTATCGGAGCAAAAGTTGCTGTGTCCAGGTAATGCAGAATGGTCGTCAGAAAGGCAGGTAGGGGCAGAGGCCCCCGCCCTAAGAAGAAACTACCCTTAAAAGGATTTTACACCACCCTGGAAGGAGCCTGCCACCCTTTCCCACGTGAACAATTACCTGATAGGTAGATGAGCATGTGGACAAAAACCTGATTGGGTGACAGGAACATGGAGGGTTAATCGGATTAAAACAGCCTGCCAACATTCTCATAAAACGCCCTAGACTTAGAAAGTCCTGTGGCAATTCTCTCTGGTCCCCTCCCTCTTCAGGAGCTTCATACTATCACTCTGCTTTGCTGCCCACCACTCTTCGTCTAGTCTACCTCTTCATTCTTCCAAGCGTGTGACCAGGGGCCGCGGGCACCAAAGGAAAAGAAATCCTGCAACACAGGGAGAATACAAAAGAAAGTGTACACGCTGCCACCTTGGCTCATTCCTCGGACTCATGTTTCCAGGCTACTCTTTGTCAATGCTGCCTAGCTCCACAAAGGCAGAGCCCCACCCTCAGCACCCAGACAAGAACAGTAAAGAAGAATCTAACTGAAGGCTGGGAGGTACAAAAGACCATTACAGCACTGAGCAGATACTGTCAGCTGAATGTCACACTTGCCCTAGGTCTACAGGCCAAGCCTCACCAACTCTGGGCAAGACCTCTCCCTCTCTCCTTAGTTCTCTCCATCCTCTGACCCGCAGCCTGTTGCCAAGTCCCCCACCAAGAGCTCATGTCCCAAATCTCCAGGTTCTTTCAGAGGAAAAAGCATTTTATGCTCCCCTCCCAATCAAAATATTTTTCCATTCCACCCAAGTAAAGATGACACTCATTTTCATTTTTATTTCAGTTTATTTTAGACATTTACTTTAAACAGAAGCAGTTTAGCTTCTGGTTGCATTAAACCTTTCTACTCCAGAATAGGTTCTTGCCTTTATCTTATCTAACCAGAAGGCCCACTGAAGTGTTGCTTCTGTAGTTAAAGGAGCAATCTGCCCTCAAAGTCAAGTCAGACTTCTATCCCTAGGAAAGCAGAAAAAATGCTGTAAATTTTTTAAATAGCTATTGCCCACCTCCATCCCAGCCACTGATTCTAGCCCTCAAGGTTGCAAAAAATATCGGGGGTTCCATCTAGTTCCATCACAAAAGTTCCATTCCTATCTCAAAGTAGAGACACAGATGTTTTCCTGTTTCCTTCTGACCTTGACAGAATCTTCATGTTTTTAGAGCTCTGTCAACATTTTTTTCTGCCCCAATACACCCAAGGAAGATAAAAAATTCTGTCAGTAACAGCACCTCATAGACCGTAGCAAGGATTCTCATTTTGGGGGCAGAGTACACAAACCTTATAGAGGACATAGAAACAATTTTGAGAAGAAAGTTGTATAGTTTAAAAGGTAATTATAACCCCTCCACTCTCAGCCATTTTCCCCTCAAATAAAAATCAATTCTTTAAATGCTCTAACTTGCCTACTTTTTTTCCCCCCTCAGCCATTATATAATTCAGCTGTGTTTATTACAAACCTCACCAAGCCCTCAAAAGCCCAAGTCCTGGGGTCACATTAATGTCTGCTTTCATTTTTCCTTCTCTGCCCAACAAGCTGCTAATACCTAGGAGGGACCCTACAGACAAGCCTAATGCTCACCTCATTAGAATCAAATTTTACATTTGTAAAGAGCAAAAACAATGCCTCAAACACAGTGATGAGATTCCTCCTACACCCTCTTCAGCCTTTCACATGTCCTAAAAAAATGGCATGCTTTGTTAAGAGCTTGGAAAGGTGCTGCCCCATCAAATTTACAACAGACTTAAAGCTTTCCTGTAGTTTTTTACCTTTGGTTTTCAGAATGATACGGTTATTATCAAGTTATCAAAAATGATCCAGTTGGTTTTCAGAATAATACATTTGCTATCAAGGGCACTCCTCATTTAAGCAAGACCATTATATAAAAATTATATCACCTGAAAGAAAAATGAATATATTCACTTTGTAAAATCATTTACCCATTGAGTTTCCCTGGTACTTTTGAAAATGATTAAATTTATTTGAAATTCTTATTTATACACACATGGGGGATAGCCTTATAATGTAAAGTAAGGCATACTGATACCCATAAAGAAAATTCTTCCTCCCAAATTCACCAACCTTTCTCTATACATTCTATTTATTTATGTATTCATTATAGCCATGAATGTCCCAACAGAATGCAGATACAGAATATGAATGACTGCACAAACATATAATTGGTAGCTATTATTTGGGTACTTGCTGCAAGGAAACCTGTTTTTCACATCACATCAGAAAAGATTGAGCTGAAATGTCAGTTTCTGGATAAACACTTTTAAGTGTCTGATTAGGTGAGTTAGGAGTTTGGTATCTCAGGTGCCGAAAGGCTCTTCCCTAACATTTACTCAGTCCCAGAGAAAACAACTATGCTGAATCACAGGCGGAAAGATAAGAAAAACACTTTAAGTCTTCAAATTAAGTTAGTCACTCACTTTGCAACTGTGTTCACTTCTGACAGCCTTGATAGACAAATATTTCAGGGGAAACTGTATATAAAGAAAATAAATTGCCATTTGGAACTTTTCATGCCTGGCACCCTTGAGGAAAAAAAGAACCCCATCCTTATTCTGCACACAGCACTTCCTGCTGCTTTGTTCTTTATTTAGTTCTCTTTAAAGTTCAGCAGCATTTTTAATTCTTTCTCAAATTCTCCAAAATTCTAAACCACTCTCTACGTGACACAATTTTGAATAAATCTTCAAGTTCTCAAAATATAAAGTCCTGAGCCACAGCTGAACACAGCTGCTGGTGGCTTGGTCAGGTATCCTTTCTCCTCTGGCCGGGCGTGGTGCCCTCAGCCAGCACCACCTCCCCTTCTCCACTGACCACAGCCGCCTGCTGCCTCACACTCACCCGGGGCCTTCTGGCCTCATCACCTAGGTCTTTATTGCTTCTCATCACTGTATGCATATTAGCCTCATCAAACTCTCCTTCCCCATGGAATCCTGACTTTTTTTCAAGCATCCACTTCTCCACACAAACTCCAAGGAAACTAACCCAGTCCCCTGTTTCAAGGACTGGATCTGGTTAGTCTGAGTAAATTAGTAGATAGCACTCTTCTGGTGACCATGAGTTGAGTTGGTCCATTCAGACTGAAGAGAAAGACTTGTCACTCACGGTTCGAAAAGAAGTTCTCTCACTCTCTCTTTTGTCTGGAAATGAATAAGGAAGCATGAGGCCCCAATTGTCAGTGGCAGCCTCCCCATGACCATAAGGAGAACCATCTTTGGCATGAAATTGATGTGGAAATATCTGGAATGGATTCTTGATGTCATTATTGAGCCACTAATCATACCTCTTCTGGAGACTACCTGACTTCTGAATTTCTTTCTTGAGACTTCTCAGAGGCTTTAATCCTCTAAAATACATTGAATTCTTTCAAAAGGGGAGTGATACACTGTCCTTTCCAAATATATTTGAACAAATAGCCCTACTTCCTTCAAAGACTAGCATTCCAATGGAACCCAGCCTGGGAAACACGCACTATGGTCATGTTAGGGTTCTCTGACACCAAAAAATTTCTCCTGAGAAGTTAGCAATCACCAGCCACTAAAGAGTAGAGGTAAAGAACACACAACATAAACCCTTAAGCCCAAGATTCTCTGCTTGAGATGCACACTCTGTGTTGGCAGTTTGAACACAATCATGTAATAATTTCTTTTTCCAAATCAAGTCAATATGCACTTGTTAAATCATATATCCACTTCATCCACAAACATTTTATATAGGGTCTGATTCTTCTGCCCAAGAAATTAAAATGCCAACTACAGCAAGGCTTACTTCTTCTGTCTGACTTTCAAAGCCACCCTGATCTGACCCTTCCCCAGTTACCCATTTCTTACAACTCCCTAACCCAGACTACAGTTTAGACTCATTACCTACTCCCACCCCTGTGCCCTCAGCTCAGATCCCAGCCACAGCAGCCTCATCCTTCTCTTGCTCCTTTACAGGTCTGGAATTCCAAATTCATTTTAATTATACAGGTAATTTTATAAGCAATACATTAATACATTCTCCTTCTAAAAACTTAAGTACGATGCTAACGTTCTCTTCAATTCTGGTTCATCTCCTGCCTCTCCAGGAGTATCAACTTGGTGTATAACTTTCCAGACTTTTTCCTAAGCATTTGTATACACATATATGAACCTACAGAACATATGGGGCTCATCTTACATTCTGTTCCCACTCTCCGTCCTCAACCTGATTACTGACAGCTTTAAGATACTGGAAACCAGAAGAGTTATTAGCTTTAGGAAACTGAGAACAGGGAAAAGAAAAGTACATCTTAGCCTATCAGGAAAAATTGGTTGATATACAGCACCCACTATTCCACAGAAAATGCCACATTCTCAGGAGGGCAAATACCACACAGCAGAGCTCACAAGCAGACACAGAAGATGAGAGAGAGAAGAGGAGCTATGAGGTGTTAGGAATAAGGGGGCACGGGCGCCTGAGTGGCTCAGATGGTTAAGTGACTGCCTTCGGCTCAGGTCATGATCCTGGAGTCCCGGGATCGAGTCCCACATCGGTCTCCCTGCTCAGCAGAGCGTCTGCTTCTCCCTCTGCACCCCCCCCGCCCCCGTCTCATGCTCTCTCTCTCTCTCTATCTCATTCTCTCTCTCAAATGAATAAATAAAATCTTAAAAAAAAAAAGGAATTGGGGGCACCTGGGTGGCTCAGTTGTTAGGCGTCTGCCTTCGGCTCAGGTCACGATCCAAGGGTCCTGGGCTAAATAAACACCAAATTTTGGAGACAAAATAATCATTATTCAGGGCAAAAAAAAAAAAAAAATTGAACACTTGTTCCTGCCCTTTTATCACTGATGATTTTCAATATTTTGCGTCTGTACCAACATTTATCTTCAG